>NW_025195142.1:0-4328 GCF_004010195.1 Chiloscyllium plagiosum | reverse complement strand
GTATATAACCCACCCTGAACCCCTCGATTAGATTCCAGTCTGTAACTCACTCCCGGGGTATCTGTTATTCTGTATCTCACCCACCCTGAACCCCTCGATTAGATTCTAGTCTGTAACTCACTCCCAAGGATCTGTTATTCTGTATATAACCCACGCTGAACCCCTCGAATAGATTTCAGTCTGTAACTCACTCCCGGGTATCTGTTATTCTGTATATAACCCACCCTGAACCCCTCGATTAGATTCCAGTCTGTAACTCACTCCCGGGGTATCTGTTATTCTGTATCTCACCCACCCTGAACCCCTCGATTAGATTCTAGTCTGTAACTCACTCCCAAGGATCTGTTATTCTGTATATAACCCACGCTGAACCCCTCGAATAGATTTCAGTCTGTAACACACTCCCGTGTATCTGTTATTCTGTATATAACCCACCCTGAACCCCTCGATTAGATTCCAGTCTGTAACTCACTCCCGGGGTATCTGTTATTGTGTATATAACACAACCTGAACCCCTCGATTAGACTCCAGTCTGTAACTCCCTCGTGTTTTCTCTGTTATTCTCCCCTATTTCTTCCGATTCTAGACTGTGATGATAACTGTCTTGCGGCCCGACTTAGTAAGACGCTGTCTTGTTTTATTTTGCAGTTCCTCGCTGGAGATGCTGAGACTTATAACAAGAACCCTTCAAACAGTGCGATAGGTATATCCAGTTTTTATCCTGATGACATCTCAGTCTATCCCATTTGCCCCAGCTCCCCACAGACCATGAGGTTGGGGGTTGGAGAGATCGCCCACCGTTAGCCACCCCTCAATCATCACTGCACTCTCCTCCCAACACAGTCGGCAGGTTTGAGCGACAGGGAGGGGGCTGGGGCTGTTTTTCCCCTGGAGCAGAGAGAACATAGAACATAGAAGAATACAGCGCAGTACAGGCCCTTCGGCCCTCGATGTTGCGCCGATCCAAGCCCACCTAACCTACACTAGCCCACTATCCTCCATATGCCTATCCAATGCCCGCTTAAATGCCCATAAAGAGGGAGAGTCCACCACTGCTACTGGCAGGGCATTCCATGAACTCACGACTCGCTGAGTAAAGAACCTACCGCTAACATCTGTCCTATACCTACTCCCCCTTAATTTAAAGCTATGCCCCCTTGCATTGTGTTTGCGTTTGGAGCTGAGCTTGATTTATTATTCTGCCGTGACCAGGTACAGTGACAAGTGTCATTTTGTGTGCTGTGCAGAATGGAGGTCACAGGTCAGTGTTAGAACCACAGAGCGGGTGCAGACTGTGATCAACATTCAAAAGTCTGATGCCAGCAGGGAGGAAGCTGTTTTTGAATCTGTTCATCTGTCAATCTTCTGACAGATATCAGACGTATAAAAGTCTTTTCCCTGGGGTGGGGGGAGTCCAGAACTAGAGGGGCATAGGTTTAGGGTGAGGGGGGAAAGATATAAAAGGGACCTGAGGGGCAACTTTTTCACCCAGAGGGTGGTACGTGTATGGAATGAGCTGCCAGAGGATGTGGTGGAGGCTGGTACAATTACAGCATTTAAGAGGCATCTGGATGGGTATATGAATAGGAAGGGTTTGGAGGGATATGGACCGGGTGCTGGCAGGTGGGGACTAGGTTGGGTTGGGATATCTGGTCTCGCATGGACGGGTTGGGCCGAAGGGTCTGTTTCCATGCTGTATGGCTCTGTGCCTGCTGAGAATTGACTAGAATTTCATCGTGCATTGTTTAAGCACTCTTCCCCTTTACCTCAGAGAGGGACACCATCTTCCGCGATGTCAAACAGTCTCCGCTGCAATGCGCCACTGGCTCCTGTCCATCCACCCTCCATCCCTCCCCTTTGACCAAAGTCGGGTCTGGGATCATCTCGAGGGACGAGGGTTGTTGGGAGGTCAGGAGGGGCTTGTGCACACAAGAACGCAGCCCCAGACCTGGGCGAGGCGTCCCTGAGACTTGACCTCTGACCTTTCCCTTCTCTCTCCGTGCCCACAGAGAAAGCCCAGGGGCCCAGCGCCAAGGTCGAAGAGGAGATCGACATTGACCTGACTGCCCCCGAGACGGAGAAAGCAGCCCTGGCCATCCAAGGCCAGTTCCGGCGCTTCCAGAGGAAGAAGAAGCCCAACGGGGCCTCGTAAAGGCCTGGGCTCCATCGCCATGGGCAACAGAGCGTAAGGGAGAAGGGACAACCCCAATACCTTTAGGAACGTGTACAACCCTTTCCCCTCTTGCATGTAACATAGGTTTAGGGAGGAAATCATGTCAGTGAGCTCTATTTATAGCAAGGTTGCTGTCCTTTGACCTGGAGTTGGCTGTATGGCGGCCATTTTGTTGACCTGGGAAAGATGGGGTCGTTGTTTTGGCAGAATAACTTGCCAATTGCCTTTTGCCCCTGCGCTTTCAGCCTCCGCCGACCCTCGAGGCTCCGTCCGGCTAATTGACCGGGAGGCCCGGGAGGGAGAAACGTAGCTTCTACACCCCGTGCTGTCCCTGTTCTGGGAGGTGGAGTCAGGCTCTCTCTGACAGTTGGCTGTGCCTCCCCAGTCCCGGTCGGGTTCCCCTCACCTCGGGAGCGAGGCGACCTCCATCCCAGCGCAGGACTCCTGGCCGTGTCGATCCGGTTCCCCCCCCCACCTCGCGGGCCCCAGCCCAGCCCGGCTCACCGCAGTCAGGGCCGAAGACTGAGTATACCCCCACAGTGAACAAGTATCCGCGGGTTTCAGAGATAGCGACTCAAGAATAAACAACCAGCCTTGACTGGAAGCCTCACTTGGTTGCCTGCCTGTCTGTTTATTTGTGAACTCTGCAGAAACCCAGAAGGCCTGGCGCGGTGGTTCAGTGGTTAGTGCCGCTGCCTCACAGCGCAAGGGACCCGGGTTCGATCCCACCCTCG
This sequence comes from Chiloscyllium plagiosum, assembly GCF_004010195.1. Classification (NCBI taxonomy): domain Eukaryota; kingdom Metazoa; phylum Chordata; class Chondrichthyes; order Orectolobiformes; family Hemiscylliidae; genus Chiloscyllium; species Chiloscyllium plagiosum. The sequence continues at coordinate 1,421 of NW_025195142.1, read as the reverse complement.
GGTGACTGACAGCATGGGGTTTGCACATTCTCCCCCTGACTGCATGGGTTTCCTCCCACAGTCCAAATGTGTGTAGGTTGGGGTGGATTGGCCATGGTAAATTACCCAGAGTGCCCAGGGATGTGTAGGTTAGGGTGGATTGGCCATGCTAAATTACCCACAGTGTTCAGGGATGTGTCGGTTAGAGTGGATTGGCCATGCTAAATTACCCATAGTGTTCAGGGATGTGTAGGTTAGGGTGGATTGGCCATGCTAAATTACCCATAGTGTTCAGGGATGTGTCGGTTAGAGTGGATTGGCCATGCTAAATTACCCATAGTGTTCAGGGATGTGTAGGTTAGGGTGGATTGGCCATGCTAAATTACCCAGAGTGCCCAGGGATGTGCAGGTTAGGGTGGATTGGCCATGCTAAATTACCCATAGTGCTCTGGGATGTGCAGGTTTGGGTGGATTAGTCAGGAGTAAGTGTAGAGTAAAAGGGTAGGGGAATGGGTCTGGGTGAGTTACTCTTCGGAGGGTCAGTGGGCCAAAGGGCCTGTTTCCACATTTTGGGGATTCTGCGATTCGTCTCGGAGAACTGCAGATGCAGTCAATCGGAAACAAAAACAAATAATGGCTGGAAAAAACTCAGCAGGTCTGCGGGGAGAAATCCGAGTTGACGTATCAGGTCACTCGATCTGAAAGGTTATCCCTGCTTTCTCTCTACAGGAGCTGCCAAACCAGCTGAGACTTTTCCAGCCATTTTGGTTTGATGTCCAATGAACTCGGTGGCTGCCTTCTGGCCCACACACGTGTGTTCACGTGTCCCAGACTATTGGTGTGTGTGTGTGTGTGTGTGTAAGCATAAGTAATCTGGTCTCTGTCCTGATCTGGCCATTAGGTGTCCAATCCTTATGTGTGTCCCAGTCCGTGTGTGCGAGAGAGGCAGAGTGTGTGCGAGAGCCTGTCTCTTCTCTCTCTCTGTCCTGATCCGGTCTGGATGTGTGCAAGCAAAAGCCAGGAGGCTTGTGTCTGTGTTACGGGACAGAGAAACCACGAACAGGGATGTGGGAGAGAGTGGGGACAGTGGGTGCGAGACATTGTGAGTGAGAGAGACAGAGAGAGAGAGACACACACACACACACACAGAGGGGGACACTGATTAAGTTCTGATGGACTCACTCCAGGGCGATTCCCTCTCGGCTGCAGTGCGCTTTGTTGGATGAGGGTTTGTACAAATGCAACGCAGACAGCTGCACCAAGCCGAGCAGAAAGTAGGGCAACATCTGCTCACTCAGCATCTGTGTCCTTCACAGCGAGAGAGGGAGGCAGTGTGTCTGAGTGAGTGAGTGAGTGAGAGAGAGGTGTAGATAGATACAGGCAGGCATACACAGCAAAGGAGAGACCGAGAGAGAGGCATAGAAAGAATGAGAAAGAGGAAG
>NW_025195141.1:0-4328 GCF_004010195.1 Chiloscyllium plagiosum | reverse complement strand
GCACACTGGGACCCTCTCTGAGATTTTGAGATGTACTGTGACATTCTATGGTCCTACCCGAAACACTCTGAGACAGAATGTGACGCTCTCTGACACTCTCTGATTAGCACTGTGACACACTGTGACACTCTCTGACAGACTGTGACACACTGTGACACTTTGAGACACACTGTGACACTCTGTGATCCTATCAGACACTCTCTGAGACACACTGCGGCAGTCTCTGTTCCTATCTGACACTCGCTGAGACACTCTGACACTCTCTGACTCTCTCTGAGACACACTGTGACACTCTTTGATCCTACCTGACACTCTCTGAGACACACTCTGACACTCTCTGACTCTGTCTGAGACACACTGTGACACTCTCTGACTCTCTCTGAGACACACTGTGACACTCTCTGACACACTGAAACACACTGTGACACGCTCTGACAGACTGCAACACATTCTGACACTCGCTGAGACACTCTCTGACAGACTGTGACACTCTCTGACACTCTCTTAGAGGCATTGTGACACTCTTTGATCCTACCTGACACTCTCTGAGACACACTGTGACACTCTCTGAGACTCTCTGACACTCTCTGAGACACACTGTGACACTCTCTGACTCTCTCTGAAACACACTGTGACACTCTCTGATACTTTCTGACTCTCTGAGACACATGCTGATTCTTTCTGACACTCTCTGACACTATGAGACACACTGTGACACTCTCTGACTCTCTGTGAGAAACTCTGTGACACTCTGTGACAGACTGTGACACTCTCTGATACTTTCTGACTCTCTGAGACACATGCTGATTCTCTCTGACACTCTCGGAGACAGAATGTGACACTCTCTGACAGTCTTTGAGGCACAGCACGACAGTGGGACCCTCTCTGACAGGTTGTGACAAACTGTGACATTCTCTGAGACACACTGGGTCACGTTCTGACAGACTGTGTTAATTTCTGTGACACACTATGACACTCTCTGAACGACTGTGACACACTGAGACACTCTCAAAGACAGACTGTGACACTTTCTGACTCTCGAACACTCTGAGGCACACTGTGACACTCTCTGACAGACTGTGACACATTGAGACTCTCAAAGACAGACTGTGACACTTTCTGACTCACTCGGAAATATACTGTTGTCTTCTCTGTCAGACTGTGACACTTTCTGAGACAGACTGTGACACGTTTTAACTCTCTCTGCCTCTCTGAGACACACTGTGGCACTCTGACTCTCTCTGACACTCTCCTAGACACACGGTGACACTCTCTGACTCTCTGAGACACACTGTGACTCTCTCTGACTCTCTGAGACACAGTGTGATACAATGTGACACTCTCTGAGAAAAAGTTTGACACTTTCTAACTCTTTCCGTCACTCTCTGAGACACACTGTAACACTCTCTGACAGACTGTGTCCCTCTCTGAAACAAACACTGACACTCTCTGACACTCTCCGAGACACAGTATGATTCACCGTGACACTCTCTGATATTCTCTGACACACTCTGAATGCACTGTAACCTTCTCTTACAGACTGTGACACACCGTGACACTCTCTGAGACACAGTGTGAGACTCTCTGTGACACACAGTGGCACTCTCTGACCCTCTCAGACAGTCTCTGCGACACACTGTAACACTCTATGTGACTCTCTCTTAGACTATGAGACACACTGTGACACTCTCTGGCACTCCCCGTAACACAGTGTGACACTCTCTGACAGACTGTGGCACTCCCTGACACACTGTAACACTCTCTGACCGACTGTGACACACTCTGATATATGGTGAAATTTTCTGTGACACTGTGACAATCTCTGACTATCTTTGAGTCACACTATGATTCTCTCTAACAGACTATGATACACTATGACATTCTCTGACTCTCTCCGACACTCTCTGAAGCATACTGTGACACTCTCTGACGCTCTCTGACACTCTCTTAGACACACAGTGACACTCTCTGACTCTCTAAGACACACTGTGACACTCTCTGACTCTCTGAGACACAGTGTGATACAATGTGACACTCTCTGACAGTCTCTGAGAAAAACTGTGACATTTCCTGACTCTTTCTGTCACTTTCTGAGACACATTGTAACACTCTCTGACAGACTGTGACCCTCTCTGAAACAAACACTGACACTCTCTGAGACACAGTATGATTCACTGTGACACTCTCTGACTCTCTCTGACACACACTGAAATACACTGTAACCTTCTGTTACAGACTGACACACTGTGACACTCTCTGATACACAATGTGAGACTCTCTGTAACACACAATGGCACTCTTTGACCTTCTCAGACACTCTCTGCGACACATTGTGACACTCTTTGACAGACTGTGACACACTATGACGCTCTCTTAGACACATTGTGACACTCTCTGATTATCTGACACTTTGAGACACACTGTGACACTATGTGACTCTCTCTGACACTCTGAGACACACTGTGACAATCTCTGACTCGCTCTGACCATCTCTGAGTCACACTATGATACTCTCTAATATTCTCTGTCTTTCTCTGACACCCTCTGAGGCAAGCTGTGACATTCTCAGACAGACTGTGACACATTGTGACGCACTCTGACTGTCTCTGAGACAGATTGTGACCCTCTCTGACACTGTGACACTCACTGACAGACTGTGACACTCTCTGACGTCCTCCGACACTTCCTGAGACACTCTGTGACACTTTCTGAGTCATTCTGTCACTCTCTGAGACACACTATTACACTCTCTCACAGACTGTGACCCTCTCAGGGACAAGCACTGACCCACTCTGACACTGTCTGACACACGGTATAACACACTGTGACACTTTCTGACGCTCTCTGACTCTCTCTGAAACACACTGTGACACTCTCTGACAGATTGTGACACACTGTGACACTTTGAGACACACTGTGACACTCTCTGACAGACTGTGACACACTGTGACACTTTGAGACACAGTGGACACTCTCTGATCCTATCTGACACTCTCTGAGACACACTGCGGCAGTCTCTGTTCCTATCTGACACTCTCTGTGACACACTGTGACACTCTCTGACTCTCGGAAAAACACTGTGACACTCTCTGACACACTGAAACACACTGTGACACGCTCTGACAGACTGTGACAGACTGTGACACAATATGACACTCGCCGAGACACTCTCTGACAGACTGACACTCTCTGATTCTCTCTGACACTCTCTTAGAGGCATTGTGACACTCTTTGATCCTACCTGACAATCTCTGAGACACACTGTGACACTCTCTAACTCTCTCTGAGACACACTGTGACACTCTGTGACAGACTGTGACACTCTCTGATACTTTCTGACTCTCTGGGACACATGCTGATTCTCTCTGACACTCTCTGAGACAGAATGTGATACTCTCTGACAGTCTCTGAGGCACAGCACGACAGTGGGACCCTCTCTGATAGGTTGTGACAAACTGTGACATTCTCTGACTCTCTCTGACACTCTCTGAGACACACTGTGTCACGCTCTGACAGACTGTGATAATTTCTGTGACACACTATGACACTCTCTGAACGACTGTGACACACTGAGACACTCTCAAAGACAGACTGGGACACTTTCTGACTCTCTCAGACACTCTGATGCACACTGTGACACTCTCTGACAGACTGTGACACACTGAGACTCTCAAAGACAGACTGTGACACTTTCTGACTCACTCGGAAATATACTGTAGTCTTCTCTGACAGACTGTGACACTCTCTGAGACAGACTGTGACACGTTCTAACTCTCTCTGCCTCTCTGAGACAGACTGTGGCATGCTCTGACTCTCTTAGACACACAGTGACACTCTCTGACTCTCTGAGACACACAGTGACACTCTCTGTCTCTCTGAGACACACTGTGACACTCTCTGACTCTCTGATACAGACTGTGGCACGCTCTGACTCTCTGAGACACAGTGTGATACAATGTGACACTCTCTGACAGTCTCTGAGAAACATTTTGACACTTTCTGACTCTTTCCGTCACTCTCTGAGACACACTGTAACACTCTCTGACAGACTGTGACCCTCTCTGAAACAAACACTGACACTCTCTGACACTCTCCAAGACACAGTATGATTCACCGTGACACTCTCTGATTCTCTCTGACACACTCTGAATACACTGTAACCGTCTGTTACAGACTGTGACACACTGTGACACTCTCTGATACACAATGTAAGACTCTCTGTAACACACAGTGGCACTCTCTGACCCTCCCAGACACTCTCTGCGACACATTGTGACTCTCTCTGACAGACTGTCACACACTATGACGCTCTCTTAGACACACTGTGA
>NW_025195140.1:0-4328 GCF_004010195.1 Chiloscyllium plagiosum | reverse complement strand
AAGTGTAACCTCACCGAACAAGTGTAACCTCACTGTGTACATCGCAGAGAGAGATCGGACATCTCCACCGTTTGTAAACTGACTTCGTTTGAGGCACGAGGAAACACAGGGAAGGCAAGGTCACTGCACTGACCATGCTCCTGGCTGATCTGTCTCAGACTGAATGCAACCAGAGAGAAGATCAAAGGGAGTTATGGGGAGGCAGTGACACCGAAGTTACAGGATAAAGGTAGCTGGGTGACCATCAGGAGAGGGAAAGGGAAGAGACAGGCAGTACAGGGACCCTCTGTGGCCATTCCCCTTGTGGGATCTAGGTAAAGCAGTGTTACTTCTGCAACCATAATTGCTTATACAAGGTAAATGAACTAACACCAAGAATGGAAACTATGTGAAAGAAATACATAGTTGCTTTTCATTAGCTGAAATGTGCCCCCATGTAGGCACTGAAATGAGCCAAGTCACTTACAAGTAAGGGGCAGGGTAAATAAGAGTGAGGGTCGCCTGGCTTGGAGTAGGGGGAGAAGTAAACAAGGGCGATGCGCAGCTGGGCAGGGGCAGAACACAATAAGGAGTATTGATAGGTTTGAAGGCCACTGAGGTAAACGGGGAAGTACTGAGAGAGACTCAATTAAACTGTATAAGTTGTGAAGTAATTTTTGGATTAGGGTGCCTACGTGTTAGACACCCGTCTTGCAAGAACATTTCAATAAAATTCGCTGCTTCAGAATTTGACTCGGACTGAAATTTATTATATTGTGAGCTCTGTTTCTCATACCGTTTGGGACACTGTTGGGAGGAGCGATCTACCAGAGGAAGCCACAGCAGCCTGGCTCTGTGGCTCAGAAGGGAAGGGGGGGGAATAGGACAGAGCTCGTTATAGGAGATTCAATTGTGAGACGAACAGACAGGAGATCCTGTGGTCAGGAGTAAGACTCCCTGATGGTGCATTGCCTCTTGGGTGCCAGGGTCAGAGATGTCTCTGATCACATCAACAGGATTCTTAAAGGAGAGGGAGAACAGCCAGAAGTCATGGTACACATTGGTACCAACGACAGAGGTAGGGAAAAGGAGGAGGACCTGAAAAGAGAATATCGGGAGTTAGCTTGGAAGCTAGAAGGCACGAGGAGCAAAGTTGTAATTTCAGAATTGATACTAGCCATGGGCTAGTGAGGCTAGGACTAGAGACAGGGAGAGTGCAGCTGATGTAGGAGGGAGGGCTTGAGATATGTGGATCACTGGGATACCTTCTGGGGAAGGTGGGACCTATACAGGAAGGACGGGTTGCACCTGAACTGAAGGGGCACCGATATCCTGGACATGAGGTTTGCTAGAGATCTTTGTGAGGGTTTAAACTAGTTTGGCAGGGGAATGGGAACCAGAGCTACAGATCTGAGGATGGAGTAGCTAGTGAACAACCAGATACAGCGTGCAGTGAGTCTGTAAGGAGGGATAAACAGTTGATAGGGAAAAGGTGCAGTCAGTGTGATGGGTTGAAGTGTGTTTATTGTAACGCAATAAGTTTCAGGAATAAAGGGTGATGAACTCAGGGCATGGATCAGTACTTGGAACTATGATGTTGTGGCCATTACGGAGACTTGGATATCACAGAGGCAGGAATGGTTATTGGATTTTTCAGGGTTTAGGGTTCAAAAGGAATAGGGGGTGGGGGAGTAAAAGAGGTGGAGGAGTGACATTGCTAATCAGGGATCGTATCACAGCTGCAGAAAAGGAGGTCATCAATAGGAAGGTGTGTCTACAGAGTCAGTATAGGTGGAAGTCAGAAACAGGAAAGGAGCAGTCACTTCATTGGGAGTTTTCTACAGACCCCCCCAATAGCAACAGAAACATGGGAGAGCAGATTGGGAGGCAGATTTTGGAAATGTGCAGAGATAACAAAGTTGTTGTCAACTACCCGAATATTGATTGGAGCTTCTTTAGTTCAAGATGGAGCTGTTTTTGTTAGGTGTGTCCGGGAAGGGTTCCTGACTCAATATATAGATAGACCGACTTGAGGGAAGGCCATTTTAAATGTGGTGCTTGGCAACGAACCAGGTCAGGTGTCAGATCTCTCAGTGGGAGAGCATTTTGCTGGTAGTGATCACAAATCCATGACCTTTACTATACTTATGGAGAGGGATAGGCGCAGACAGTATGGGAAAGCATTTAATTGGGGGAGGGGGAATTGCAAAGTTACTAAGCAGGAACTGGGGTGAGGAAATTGGGAACAGATGTTCTCAGGAAAATGCACAGCAGCATGGTGGCTCAGGCAGCACAGTGGCTCAGTGGTTAGCACTGTTGCCTCACAGTCCCAGGCACCTGGGTTCAATTCCCACCTCGGGCAACAGTCTGTGTGGAGTTTCCCCTTTCTCCCCGTGTCTGTATGGGTTCCCTCCGGGTGCTCTGGTTTCCTCCCATAATCAAAAGATGTGTGGGTCAGCTGAATTGGCCATGCTAAACTGCCCATCGTGTTAGGTGCATTAGTCAGGGGTAAATATAGGGTAGGGGAATGGGTCTGGGTGGGTTCCTCTTTGGAGGATCGATGTGGCCTTGTTGGGAAAGAATTAAGAAAAGCCTTAAGGCATTCTACACTTATGTGAGGAACAATAGGATGGCCAGAGTGAGGGTAGGGCCGATCAGGATAGTGGAGGGAACTTGCACCTGGAGTCGGAGGAGGTAGGGGAGCTCCTTAACGAATACTTTGGTTCTACTGAGAGGGGCCTTGACATTTCGGAGGACAGCGTGAAACAGGCTGATATACTGGAGCAGGTTGATGTTGGGAAAGAGGATGTGCTGAAAATTTTGAAAAACATAAGGATAGATAAATCCCCTGGACCAGACGGGTTATATCCTGGGTTGCTATATAGGAAGTGAGTGAAGAGATGGATGCGCCTTTGGCAATGATCTTTGCGTCCTCACTGTTCACTGGAATAGTGTCAGATGATTGGAGCCAAATGTTATTCCCCTGTTCAAGAAAGGAAATACGGATAATCCTGGGAATTGTAGACTAATCAGTCTTACGTCTGTGGTGGCAAATTATTGGAGTGGACTCTGAGAGACAGGATTCATGATTACTTGGAAAACCATAGTTTGATGAGAGATAATCAGCCTGGCTTTGTGAGGAGCAGGTCATGCCTCACAAGCCTTACTGAATTCCTTTAGAATGTGACAAAACACATTGATGAAGGTAACGCAGAGGATGTGGTGCATATGGATTTTAGAAAGGCATTTGATAACTTTCCCCATGGTAGGCTCATTCAGAAAGTAAGGCGTGATGGAATACCAGGAAATTTGGCTATCTGGATATAGAATTGGCTAGCCTATAGAAGACAGAGGATGGTGGTAGATGGAAAGTATTCAGCCTGGAGCTCAGTGATCAGTGGGGTTCTGCAGGGATTGATCCTTTGACCTCTGCTCTTTGTGATTTTCATAAATGACTTGGATGAGCAAATTGAAAGGTGGGTTCATAGAATAATAGAACCTCTTCAATGTGCAAGCAGGCCCTTCAGCCCAACAAGTCCACACTGATCCTCTGAAGAGTAGCCCACCCAGACCAATTCCCCAATCTTACTAGTCTACATGTACCCTGATTAATGCACCTAACCTACACGTCCTTGAATACTATGGACAACTTAGCTTGGCCAATTCACCAGACCCTACACATCTTTGGATTGTGGGAGTACCCAGACAAGGGGAGAATGTGCAAACTCCTCACAGACAGTTGCCCGAGGCTGGAATCGAACCCGGTTCCCTGGACCTGTGAGGCAACAGTGCTAACCACTGAACCACCGTGCCACCTGGTTAGTAAGTTTGCTAATGACACAAAGGTTGGTGGAGTGGTGGATAGTGTAGACAGCTCTGGATGTAGGTTTGCTCGCTGAGCTGGAAGGTTCATTTTTAGACAATTCATCACCATACTGGGTAACATCTTCAGTGAGCCTCCAGATGAAGCACTGGTGGCATGGCTCACTTTCTATTGATGTGTTTGGGTTTCCTTGAGCTGGTGATGTCATTTCCTGTGGTGACGTTATGTCCTGTGGTGATGTCATTCCCTGTTCTTTTTCTCAGGGGGTGGTAAATGGTAACCAAGTCAATGCGTTTGTTGATTGAATTCCGGTTGGAATGCCATGCTTCTAGGAATTCTCATGTCTGTCTCTGTTTGGCTTGACTTGAATTGATATGTTGGCCCAAAGTGCTGTCCTTTCTCATCCGTATGCAAGGATACTAGTGAGAGTATAAATAGAAAACAGTCCATACAACCAGTGCTTCATCTGGAGGCTCACTGATGGTGTTACCTTGTATGGTGACGAAACGTCTGGAAATGAACCTTC
>NW_025195139.1:3002-4328 GCF_004010195.1 Chiloscyllium plagiosum | reverse complement strand
GCAAACACGGGGAGAACTTACAAACTCCATTTCCAGTCGCACGATACTGGAATCAAACACAAGTCCCTGGAACTCTGAGGCAGCAAGGCTAACCACTGAGTCACTGTGCCACCCAAACAGTTAAGTTTAAAAGCTGCAGTTTAATTTCTGCGACATTCAGTTTCTCCAAAAATAATGTTTTATGAAGTACATCAGTTCAACAAGGCAGTTCACTACCATCTTCTCAAGGGCTGATGGGAATGAGGGATAAATGCTGAGCCCAGCCAGTGATACTCACGTCCGATGAACAAACGAAAACTTCATCCCTTTGCCTTGCTAATACCTTGCTGCCCCTGCAGATTAACTCAATGTGTTTTAATATCCCAGGACACACAGATCCCTCTCTACGTCAGAGTCCTAGAACATCTCCCCATTTAAACTAAAGTCTCTGTCGATTCTCCCTGACACTCTCCACTTTGTATTGTAAAAGACAAGGCTTTGCTCATTCACTTACCATCGCTACATCGATATGTTTGACAGCAGCTTACTTCCACTTCAGAGTTTACTTCTAAACGCGTTTCACCAATAATATGCTCAGTTTTTAGATAAAGACTGACTTGAGCAGATGCCTTTTGGAAATCTCAAAATCCTTCTGTCACTCTCTGTTCCTTACTCAGTGTGTCTGCCTGTTTCGCTCTCCTCGCCCAGAATATCTGTGAATTGACACATTCATCCGTTATCATTTTGGAGATGCTTCATGGTGTCCATATCTCCTGCACGATCATAGTAAAATATCTTCACCTCCCTAGGCCCAAGTCATGGTCATAATTGCCAAACTGTCCAAATATTTGGTGACGCCATCACTTTAACTCTCCCGATTTGTTTCCAAGGTTGTGGACAATGATGTTGAATCAATTAATAGGATCCAGAATAAAGGTGTACTTGACTGAAAGTAAATACAGTTCTCCTAAGGGACTGTAAAAAAATTAACATCAGGATTTCCAAACATCAAAGCTTCATTAAACAATCCTGGATGTCAGATAAACAGGACATTCACACACCTGGGTCGGACTCAAGACTCAATCCCCCCGACACCGAAAGGTTCCTGTAACAAACAACATACGGTATTGGAATCAAATGCAGTTTTTGTGAGCAGGACATAGCACATGGGATGAGGAAAATTGTCCATGTGGATGTTCCGAATCAGGAATCTAATTTAGAATCCAAACTGAACAGAAACATTCCAGTAAAGAACTCTGTGATGAAGTTCTGGAATAAATCTATTTTTTGTTTGAAAATGGGAACCCTCTTGGATAACAATCGAGAATTACTGCTTGTGTGCGTGTG
>NW_025195139.1:0-2240 GCF_004010195.1 Chiloscyllium plagiosum | reverse complement strand
GCTTGTACAGTGACACTGGGAGGCCAGCAGAGGGCGGTATTTTATCACTTTTTTAAAAAGAGGGACAGAGAGAGTCAGATATATTTCGTCAACAAATTTTAATTAATTCATTGATTGATCAACTCACGTTAACACTTCTGGTAATATTGGATCGACACCCTCACTCCCAGGCCCTCCTCCTCTGTCTTGGGTAGTTCTTGTGCAGGATGCCCTATTCCGAACAACTTTTGCAGCTATTGGACTGCTTGTGCTCCTTTGTCTGATACCCTCCTCTTTGCAGTTCCTGCTGAGGTTCATTTTGCAGTCGGCTACCAGACACCCAGAAGAACGTAAAGTCTCACACACTCTCATTTCTAGAATGAATATTTGAATCATAAGCATTCATATTACCTGTGTGGTATTTCAACAATCCCATGCATTGCTGAAATCTTCAGGACAATGGGCTTATAGCCGAGAAATGGGATTTGTGTATGTGGATGTTCATTGTCTGCCAGGACCATTCGTTAACATGTTTCCCTCTGAGCTATAAAGAACAAATGAACACAAGAAATAGGAGCATGAGTCTAGAATTCGGCTCCTCGAACCTGCTCCGATTTTTAATGCAATCATGGCCGTTCTCATCTATGAAGTGCTTTAAGAGGTTAGGAATGGCAAACATTAACTCCCAGATTGCTCAGGTCCTCGATAATTCGCCACGATCGTAATAGATCCATGCAGACCCCATCTCTCTGACACTTCACTCATCTCTGGAACATCTGGACAACATGGACACCTACATCAGACTTCTGTATATTAGCTTTAGCTCTGCCTTGAAGACCCGAATGCCAATAAGACTCATCGAAATTTCTGTGTCCTAGGACTTTCCTCACTGGATCTTTAACTTTCTGACCTGCAGATCACAATGAATGAGGAGAGTTGGAAACTCCTCCTCTTCAATAATACGCGATCTATTGCAAGGGGTCTGTAGAATGCAGGATGAGATAAGAATAGTGAAATTCTCTCACACCAATTAGCAAAGAAAGGTTGACGCTGAAAGATCTCGATGGTGAGATTAGATTACAGTTTGTAAAGTTAGGCTTCCTGCTAAGTATCATTATGACTCGATTGGGAACATAAATATTTTTGGACATGACATTAAGTATCAAATTAATAGTTAATAGAGTCAGCCTGATTGAGATTATTGACAATAAATAACTAATTATGGCATCGGGAAAATATGAAGTAGCGTCTGGAAGGAAAGACGATTGTTGCGAAAGCTGACATTAAATATCTAACCGTCACATGAGAATAACGTTAAGTAGAATGAACAATTAAAGAGATGATGGGAACTAACATCACTGGTTTATTGTGTAGCGAGTGTGAGGTGCTTTGATTAATATATTTAAACATGCTGATAAGCAAACAAAGCATGGGAAAAATTTATAAAAGACCATGGACAATGAAGTTCGAGAACATTCGAGAATCTGCTTTCTCGGTGTCACGGTTTTTCGTTTGCAAGTAACAGACCGACTTCTTGAAGAACACTCTACGTCTCCTGGTGATTCTCTAGACTTTTTCCACGACAAAACTCAACAGGTCTGGCAGCATCCATGCAGAGAGAATCGTGGACAATATTTAACAACTTCATCAGAACTCAATAATCTCCCACAGGTACTGCCAAACCAGATAGTTTTGTCAGCAATTTCTGATTTTGTTTCAGATTCCCAGAGTCCACAGTTCATTACATTAACCTTTAAACCATTACAGAAAGTTCTTTGTGGTTCTTCACAGGAAACTTTTCCGTTTGAGGAACATTTTCCTGCCCCCATTAGAAACAAGAAACCCTGCAGCAGAGAAACCAGATGCTTTAACAACAACGATTGCTGTCGCCTTTGGAGGTCTTGAACCACCAGCCTTTCATTTAACGGTCTAATACGCTGAAACTTCCAACCTAAAACCTTGCCTGAACATCTAAAGCAGACTGTGATGGACTTCAGTCTGTCCTTCCCAGACCGAGAAATGTCCTCTTATCAACTTTATTTTTCCAAAATAAAGTCTGGAACATTCATTATGGAGGCTTGGGAACAGCCTTATCCCATCCACGACAGACACACCCATGTCACTGAGCACCAACTCTCCTCCAACTGGGACCACCTCACTTCAAGCCTCCTAGCCCCTTGTGTGGTCCCGTATTTTTTCATTGTCCCGGAGTCTCGATGAGGTTTGTATTTGTCATGTAGCGGAACGAGAATTATTTCAAT
>NW_025195138.1:2854-4327 GCF_004010195.1 Chiloscyllium plagiosum | reverse complement strand
TTAAATCACGGTCTGCCTGTTCCCCAACAATGACAGCTGGTTAAATCACAGCCTGCCTGTTCACCAACACTGGGAGCTGGTTAAATCACAGTCTGCCTGTTCACCAACACTGAGAGCTAGTTAAATCACAGTCTGCCTGTTCCCCGACACAGAGAGCTGGTTAAATCACAGTCTGCCTGTTGCCCGACACTGAGAGCTGGTTAAATCACAGTCTGCCTGTTCACAAACACTGAGCGCTGGTTAAATCACAGCCTGCCTGTTCCCCAACACAGAGTGCTGGTTAAGTCACAGTCTGCCTGTTCCCCAACACAGAGAGCTGGTTAAGTCACAGTCTGCCTGTTCACCAACACTGAGAGCTGGTTAAATCACACTCTGCATGTTCCCCGACAGTGAGAGCTGGTTAAATCACACTCTGCCAGTTCCCTGACACTGAGAGCTGGTTAAGTCACAGTCTGCCTGTTCACCAACACAGAGCCGGTTAAGTCACAGTCTGCCTGTTCACCAACACTGAGAGCTGGTTAAATCACAGTCTGCCTGTTCCCCAACATTGAGAGCTGGGTAAATCACACTCTGCATGTTCCCCAACACTGGGAGCTGGTTAAATCACAGTCTGCCTGTTCCCCAACACGGAGAGCTGGTTAAATCACACTCTGCCTGTTCACCGACACTGAGACCTGGTTAAAGCATGGTCTGCCTGTTCCCCAACACAGAGAGCTGGTTAAATCACAGTCTGCCTGTTCACCGACACTGAGAGCTGGTTAAATCACACTCTGCCTGTTCCCCAACATTGAGAGCTGGGTAAATCACACTCTGCATGTTCCCCAACACTGGGAGCTGGTTAAATCACAGTCTGCCTGTTCCCCAACACGGAGAGCTGGTTAAATCACACTCTGCCTGTTCCCCGACACTGAGAGGTGGTTAAATCACAGTCTGCCTGTTCCCCAACACGGAGAGCTGGTTAAATCACACTCTGCCTGTTCACCGACACTGAGACCTGGTTAAAGCATGGTCTGCCTGTTCCCCAACACAGAGAGCTGGTTAAATCACAGTCTGCCTGTTCACCGACACTGAGACCTGGTTAAATCACGGTCTGCCAGTTCCCCGACACCGAGAGCTGGTTAAATCACACTCTGCCTGTTCCCCGACACTGAGAGCTGGTTAAATCACACTCTGCCTGTTCCCCAACACTGTGAGCTGGTTAAATCACAGTCTGCCAGTTCCCCGACACCGAGAGCTGGTTAAATCACACTCTGCATGTTCCCCGACACTGAGAGCTGGTTAAATCACACTCTGCATGTTCCCCGACACTGAGAGCTGGTTAAATCACACTCTGCATGTTCCCCGACACTGAGAGCTGGTTAAATCACACTCTGCATGTTCCCCGACACTGAGAGCTGGTTAAATCACACTCTGCATGTTCCCCGACACTGAGAGCTGGTTAAATCACAGTCTGCCTGTTCACCGACACTGAGA
>NW_025195138.1:1486-2538 GCF_004010195.1 Chiloscyllium plagiosum | reverse complement strand
GGTTAAACCACAGTCTGCCTGTTCCCCAACATTGAGATCTGGTTAAATCACACTCTGCCTGTTCCCCAACACTGAGAGCTGGTTAAATCACACTCTGCCTGTTCCCCGACACTGAGAGCTGGTTAAATCACACTCTGCCTGTTCCCCAACACTGTGAGCTGGTTAAATCACAGTCTGCATGTTCCCCGACACTGGGAGCTGGTTAAATCACAGTCTGCCTGTTCCCCAACACTGAGAGCTGGTTAAATCACACTCTGCCTCTTCCCCGACACTGAGAGCTGGTTAAATCACACTCTGCCTGTTCCCCGACACAGAGAGCTGGTTAAATTACACTCTGCATGTTCCCCGACACTGGGAGCGGGTTAAATCACACTCTGCCTGTTCCCCAACACTGAGAGCTGGTTAAATCACAGTCTGCATGTTCCCCGACACTGGGAGCTGGTTAAATCACACTCTGCATGTTCCCCGACACAG
Source organism: Chiloscyllium plagiosum (assembly GCF_004010195.1). Classification (NCBI taxonomy): domain Eukaryota; kingdom Metazoa; phylum Chordata; class Chondrichthyes; order Orectolobiformes; family Hemiscylliidae; genus Chiloscyllium; species Chiloscyllium plagiosum. The sequence continues at coordinate 2,064 of NW_025195138.1, read as the reverse complement.
CGAGCTGGTTAAATCACGGTCTGCCTTTTCCCCAACAATGAGAGCTGGTTAAATCACAGTCTGCCTGTTCCCCGACACTGAGAGCTGGTTAAATCACACTCTGCCTCTTCCCCGACACAGAGAACTGGTTAAATCACGGTCTGCCTGTTCCCCAACAATGAGAGCTGGTTAAATCACAGTCTGTCTGTTCCCCGACACTGAGAGCTGGTGAAATCATAGTCTGCCTGTTCACCAACACTGGGAGCTGGTTAAATCACAGTCTGCCTGTTCACCAACACTGAGAGCTGGTTAAATCACACTCTGCCTGTTCAGCAACATTGAGACCTGGTTAAATCACACTCTGCCCGTTCCCCGACACTGAGAGCTGGTTAAATCACACTCTGCCTGTTCCCCGACACTGAGAGCTGGTTAAATCACACTCTGCCTGTTGCCCAACACTGAGAGCTGGTTAAATCACAGTCTGCCTGTTCACAAACACTGAGCGCTGGTTCAATCACAGCCTGCCTGTTCCCCGACACTGAGAGCTGTTTAAATCACAGTCTGCCTGTTCACCAACACTGGGAGCTGGTTAAATCACA
>NW_025195138.1:0-1032 GCF_004010195.1 Chiloscyllium plagiosum | reverse complement strand
CCCAACACTGAGAACTGGTTAAATCACACTCTGCCGGTTCAGCAACACTGAGAGCTGGTTAAATCACACTCTGCCTGTTCCCCGACACTGAGAGCTGGTTAAATCACACTCTGCCTGTTCACCAACACTGAGAGCTGGTTAAATAACACTCTGCCTGTTCCCCAACACTGAGAGCTGGTTAAATCACACTCTGCCTGTTCCCCAACACTGAGAGCTGGTTAAATCACAGTCTGCATGTTCCCCGACACTGGGCTCTGGTTAAATCACACTCTGCATGTTCCCCGACACAGAGAGCTGGTTAAATCACGGTCTGCCTGTTCCCCAACAATGAGAGCTGGTTAAATCACAGTCTGCCTGTTCCCCGACATAGAGAGCTGGTTAAATCACGGTCTGCATGTTCCCCGACACTGAGAGCAGGTTAAATCACAGTCTGCCTGTTCCCCGACACTGAGAGCTGGTTAAATCACAGTCTGCCTGTTCCCCAACACTGATAACTGGTTAAATCACACTCTGCCGGTTCAGCAACACTGAGAGCTGGTTAAATCACAGTCTGCCTGTTCCCCGACACTGAGAGCTGGTTAAATCACACTCTGCCTGTTCCACAACACTGAGAGCTGGTTAAATCACAGTCTGCATGTTCCCCGACACTGAGAGGTGGTTAAATTACACTCTGCCTGTTCCCCAACACAGAGAGCTGGTTAAATCACACTCTGCATTTTCCCCGACACTGGGAGCTGCTTAAATCACACGCTGCCTGTTCCCCGACACTGAGAGCTGGTTAAATCACAGTCTGCCTGTTCAGGAACACTGAGAGGTGGTTAAATCACAGTCTGCATGTTCCCCGACACGGAGAGCTGGTTAAATCACAGTCTGCCTGTTCAGGAACACAGAGGTGGTTAAATCACACTCTGCCTGTTCCCCGACACGGAGTGCTGGTTAAATCACAGTCTGCATGTTCCCCAACACTGGGAGCTGGTTAAATCACACTCTGCATGTTCGCCGACACAGAGAGCTGGTTAAATCACGGTCTGC
>NW_025195137.1:1773-4327 GCF_004010195.1 Chiloscyllium plagiosum | reverse complement strand
ATCTTTGTTAACTGGTGTTCCACGGTTCTGGTATTCGAACAGCATGAACTAATTCCATTTTCTGTATTTGCTTACAGAAATATTAATCGATATGGGACGTTTGGTTTAATGTCTGCCCACGCCCTTGTTTGTAGATGAATTAATTTAATTTACTCCTGAAATAACTGCACAGAGGCTGACATTCCATCACTAAGTCACGCTTCATTTATATGTGGACATTACACTGGCCGTGGCAAACCAGTTTGGATTCTGTTCCTGAAGTGAGGAGTCTTAACATCTGTTGTTCAAACCAATTGCCCAGGTCTCCATCAATTTAACAATCCCAACGAAGGATCACATAGTCAACGAGATCTACCTGCTTCTAATCACTAGCATTGGTGAAACAAATTAGCAAAGAACTGCAGTTGCTGGAAATCCGATACAAAAACAAACAACTGGAGAATCTCGCAGGTCTGGCAGCAACTGTGAAGAGAAAGCTGAGTGAACCTTTCGGGTCGAGCAACTCTTATTTAGAACTTTGTTGCTTTATCACATCAGCCTTAATATAAAGTTAGGTTCAAAAGAGCTTGAAGCTTATTGGCTGAAATGAAGAATAAAGGACCCTGATGCTCATTGGCTTTGACATGATGTCTTTCCAAAGATTGTCCAACGAGCAGAGATCCGGAAATTATTCAACCTGAATTACCCAACTCTTGACGAGAACCACTTTAGCTTCAGACAATTCTGCTCACATTCACCGTGAATTCTCTGCAAACATGTTGCCAGGAGCTCTGGGTTTACTTCTTAAAACTGCAGCTCTTCGAACTGGTAGGCTGAACAATTGTCTATGTATGTGTTTCAGTTCTTTGCTGAGAATTGCATTTTATTCAAGCACTTTGCGCAACATATTAGCAACAATACATTCTCCCAAATAAAAACCATTTGGATCTCAATTTGCCACAACAATGAGAAGAATTTGGGAGAAATTAGTGAATGCCCACGAGCGAATGCAGTGGAAGACTTAGGCTGGAAACCCAGACAGGACTAAGGCCATTCAGATGATTCGACAGAGGGGAGATTTTTTTTATATCCACCAACTGTTTTCATGTTCCCCTACAGTTTTCGCGAGATGAAATGGGAAATGATCACCCCATATGAAGTGGAATATAATTGAACTTCCCTCATTTATTTCTCGTACATGGGCGAATTGTGGACGATAAATATATTGTCGTTCCTTATTTAATTTTGCATAACTCCTGGCTTTTCCAGGACTTTGCCGTGGCGATTCTGTCTCACAAACACCGGCTGCATTCAAACTGAATGAGGGGGAAGATGTGCTGCTGTTTTGTAGTTACACTACAATAAGCAGCAATCCTGACCTGTACTGGTACCGTCAAACTTCCAACGGATCCTTGCAGTTTCTGCTGCAGAAAAACCAATATAATGAGAAAATGGGGAGTTTCCTACTGGACCGGCCTTCTTGGAATTTTGATCCTGCGAACCGCACTATCAAACTGAATGTGTTGAATGCAGAACTAACAGACTCTGCAGTGTATTACTGCGCACTGCGTCTCACACAGAATGAGAACTGGGCTAACCTTGTACAAACATTCGAACAGCATCACTATACATGTTAGCCTGTTCAGCAAACAGTGAGATCGGGGTATATCTGAAGCGATTCTCGAGCTCACAGTGATATCTGATACTGGTCATTCGGACACAAAGCTTTAATTATTACAAATCCATCATTGAAATGAACAAATAGTTGCTTGAATGTAAAACAACAAAAAAAACCCCACCTTTTTGTGCATTTCATGATGTTTGAAAATGCAGTGGTAGCGATGAGCTGCTATGGAAAATTCAACAACTATGTTTGATCCAGCAAAACTCTCCAGTAAAACGGAACTGCAGCATTCAGATTGAGAGAATAACTTGCCACAGGATTCACATAATGAAAGTTTAGAATAATGATCATTACTGCCTCCGCTGCACCCGATGTGGCCTCCTATACATTGGGGAGACAGGCCGCCTACTTGCGGAACGTTTCATAGAACACCTCTGGGACACCCGCAACAACCAACCCAACCGCCCCGTGGCTGAACATTTTAACTCCCCCTCCCATTCCGCCAAGGACATGCAGGTCCTTGGCCTCCTCCATCGCCAGACCATGGCAACACGACGCCTGGAGGAAGAGCGACTCATCTTCCGTCTAGGAACCCTCTAACCACAAGGGATGAATGCAGATTTCTCCATCTTCCTCATTTCTCCTTTCTCAGTCCCAGCCCTCAGAACTCAGCACCGCCTTCTTGGCCTGCAATCGTGTTCCCGACCTATCCGCCCCCACCCCCTCTCCGGCCTATCACCCTCACCTTAACCTCTTCCCACCTATCGCATTCCCAACGCCCCTCCCCCAAGTCCCTCCTGCCTACCTTTTATCTTAGCCTGCTTGGCACATCTCCTCATTCCTGAAGAAGTGCTTATGTCCGAAACGTCGATTCTCCTTCTCCTTTGATGCTGCCTGAGCTGCTGCGCTTTTCCAGCAACACATTTTTAAGCTCTGATCTCCAGCATCTGC
>NW_025195137.1:0-1608 GCF_004010195.1 Chiloscyllium plagiosum | reverse complement strand
ATTCTTTGTCAGCAAATCACATCTGGATATTTAAGCTGCATATACACGATCGGGTTACTCTTCTCCCTCTGGCGATAAGTGAGAGAAACAAAATCCTATTTTGGTAGCGAGTCACAAAAGTAAAGTTCCTGACTCTGGGCTTTGGATGCAGTGAAGTGGTTCTGCAGAATAGAGGATCCACGAGGGACGTGGCATCCCTCAGGAGTTAGTCAGCAAAACCATTTTGTTACAGAAGAGGTGAAACCTTTTGATCGGATCACACATGAGATGACGTGTTGAGAAGTCAACAGTCATGAGAATTTCTGATGGGCAGCTGGAAAGATGGTTTGTGGGAGTGCTTCTTAGTTGTGTCAGCACATGGTTGTACAATGAAACACTGCAGTGCCTGACAACTCAGTACCACCAGGACCAATAAAGTAATGAACAAAAAGAGAAGTTGCTGCAAAAGCTTCGCAGTACCGGACCCAAAACCTTCACACAGATCTTTCTTCACAGTTGTTGCCATACCGACTCAGCTTTTCCAGTAACATCTGTTTTTGGTCCTGATTTTCAGCATCTGCTGCTCTTTCGGTTTCTGTTTATCAATAATGTTATAATTTCTTGTTCATTCAGTCAAGAGGGTGAACCAGCAGTCATCGTCAGTCATATAACAATACAGCATAGAAACAGACCCTTTGGCCCATCATGCCTGTGCTGACCAAGTGGTGATGTAAATGCTTTTCACAAATGCACTTGGCTACAGGCTCTCTGTGCACTTTTTGCATTTGACTTTTTAAGTTGGAATGCCAAACAGATTTAAATGCAATTACAAAACAAGTACTTATGTCATAATTGTTCCTATAGTCCATGACGACAATAGGTATGTCTGCATGAAAGCAGAAGATATTACCAAAATATTTACAATGGTGTTGCTCAGTGCGAATCCATAAAGCAGGGCCACAGAATTTAAGACAAATGGTTGTTCGACGTGATACTTAAAGAGGCACTAGCATCACATCAGCCTGATTTTCCTAAATACTTAGTGTAGGAATGTGCAGTGTCAATTGTTCCGAATGGAATGTCCTTCAATCCTGTGCATAACATTGAAGATTGAACAGGTTCATATTGTCGCCTTGGGTTTCATTCTGAAGAAAGTGGAATTGTGATAATTTGATGTTGTTCAGCAGACGTGCTGCACAAAATAAGAGAGGAGGGGCCTGCTTTGAGGTGCTGAGCTGCAGAAAATATACATCACCAATAAAAAGTGTCAATCAACTCGTCTGATTCCAGAATCCTCGCTTGAAATGGCCAGAAGTTCCTCGATGAAGTTGATCAACGTGTTTAATTCAAAAGACTCGCACGAGGCATGAAGGCACATTTCACGAGATTGGATTACATAATGGAGGAATAACTGCGAATGAAAAGAGAAATTTCCAACCGGGAAAGAGATGATAATGAAGCCTCTATATGGGAACAAACACAGTTTGCTTTCTCGACAAACACAAGGCTTTTGAAGACTCAATTTAAATAGTATCAATTATTATCTTCGCTTTTGGTTCAGGTTGTGAAGGTTACTATTCCAGCTCATGGCTCTCATAACACCTCAACTCCGCAGGATATCTGCTAAAA
>NW_025195136.1:0-4327 GCF_004010195.1 Chiloscyllium plagiosum | reverse complement strand
GTGGAGTTTGCACTGTTGCCTTTCACTGGGGAAGAAGAGATGAGGAGACGCTTGCTCTATGTACAAAGTGAGATGCAGCCAGCAGGAGGTTGCTGATTGGTTTGTGGAGTTGTGACTGTTAGTGGATACCAAAGGCCATCAGCTTCACAACAACTATCTGATTGGCTCTTCACCTCTGACAGTGCAGTGAGTGTGTTTGTGTATTGAAGAACATGGCGTCAGGCACAGAGAGAAGAATACTGCCTTATGGTCACTTTCAATATTAAACTTCAAGGACAGAAATTAAGATAGAATGCAGTAAAAATATTTGAATCTATGCTTCTTTATTTCATGTAATGATTATTTTGTATATCTAATAATTGGAAGAAATGGATATGTTATTGCATTTCTCAATTTTTCTCTGAATTTAGACTGAGCCAATGCATATATGCATGTGTTTGTACAGGAGCTCAGCAGTTAAAACATGTCTGCAGTGTAGTCTGCGATAAGTAATGGATTTGTGTATTGGTCCGGTTCAAACTGACTGCCCGTAATCCTGGAAATAAGGAAAAAAGCAACATATGGCATCCACAGCACGATGAAAGTGCCGGAAATGGCAAATAATAAAATGATAGATTTCCTTCGGCTCTGCATCTCTGGATCGTCGCTGTTCTGGGTGTTGCGATGACCTTGCAGTGCTCTGCGGGTTCCATTAGCCATCACAATGTGTCGGACAGTCAGACCGTTGAGAAGTAAAATCAAAAAGTATGGCAACAATGGGTTTAAAGTTGTGTCAATCCAATCAAAAGTTATCCATTCTGTTAATGTATAATAGGTTGGTTTAAACTCAGCACCCCATTCCACATTGTTAATTATATAGAGAGGTTCAAAGGCAAAATAGACCGGGATGTTTTTGAAGCAGAACACAGTGCACACGATTGCAATCATCAGAGCTGCAATGTTTGCCCTGCAATATTTCTCTCTGAACTTTGGACAACAAATAAGGACAAATCGATCAACAGTGAAAGTGACTGTCAACCAGACAGAGCAGTCAATGGCCACATAGTTGAGAACCTCATTAATGCTTGCTAGAGTTGTTTGATCCAGGGGTGAAAATGGGATATAGTAATAAAGTATGTAATAGATTATCACATTAAAAATAATGACCATGAGGTCTGCTGTTGTCATACCCACAAGGTAAAGAGTGATCCCTTTAGATAGACCACAACCTCCTTGAGACAGAAGGACTATTGTTAGGAGGTTACCTATTTAAACAAAAAGAAAAAAAACTTCAAATTAAAAATTGGTAAATTATTACCATCGGAATATCTTTTACACAATTATAGACATACAACAGTGTTAACACTTTATTCACAAAATGTTCAGGTAGTTTTATTTCTAATTTTGCCTCATTTCATCATTAAACATTTAATTTGGCAATATCATAATATTAAACCTGTACCAACACTGAATGTGATAGGATTTCTTTATAGTTAAAGTTTAATGGCACTTGGGGGTGAATTTAAGCTATTCCAATTAAATCTGTAGACAGGACCTGAGCAAGAAGTGAGGATTTATCATGCAGCGTGCATGAGGTCTTAAAAATTCAACTGTTTTGTGTACAGAAGTTTACTTTATAACTGGTGGGCTTTAGTCTCCATCATCTCGCACAGTAAATCTCCTTTCTCGTTACGTATCCAGCTTTTCCATGCCTTTATTTCAAAAATGGTAGACTTGGTTTGGTCTGGTTAGATTTATCAAGAATGATATTGTTTATTTCTGACAAACCCTCTGCTTTTGCGTACCAACAGCTCTCAGTTATAAACAAAAGGAAAGCCTCTGTCATAACGGTCTTACTCTCGAAAATCAGATATTCCGTTTGTATTTCTTTAAAACCAGACATTATATTGTCATCTCCATGCTGACTTTTCTTAAACACCATCTCTGAACCCTCCCCTGTTCAGCTTAGATTCTAATTCTCTTCCATGTCTGCAGGGTTTTTTTTTCCTTTGGATGTCCAAGTCTTTCAAAAGAATCTCAACGAGCCACACATCTGAATGGACTTCATCCTGTTTAAAGGCAGAATCATCCTTATTTTTAACGTAATTCTCTTAATTCAACACCTCAGTGCTTGTATAATATCTTCCATATTTGCTTTGGGGATTTCAAGCAATCAATGAATACTTTATTTAGATTAGATTAGATTACTTACAGTGTGGAAACAGGCCCTTCGGCCCAACAAGTCCACACTGACCCGTCGAAGCGCAACCCACCCAGACCCATTCCCCTACACCTAACACTACGGGCAATTTCGCTTGGCCAACTCACCTAACCTGCACATTGTTTTGGATAGTGGGAGGAAACTGGAGCACCCAGCGGAAACCCACGCAGACACGGGGAGAATGTGCAAACTCCACACAGAGAGTCGCATGGGGTGGGAATTGAACCCAGGTCTCTGGCGCTGTGAGGCAGCAGTGCTAACCACTGTGCCACCTGTTCAAAATACTTTTTGTTTTTATTCTTCCATTTAGAGATGCCCAGTTCTCACTAACAGGATCAATTACTTCACTGTTTTCAAGCTTTAATTTATGTTCAAGAGTACTATTCCTTCTTCATAGCTCCATGGTGCCACTATTTGTTGTACTGGATTCAAAGTAATTCTTTCCATTGTTCCATCATCAGCTGCATGTTGTTCTGTGCATTAACGCCTTTTGCTCAGGTTCTGCCTGCAGATTTAATTGGAATAGCTTAAATTCACCCCCAAGTGCCATTAAACTTTAACTATAAAGAAATCCTATGCATTCTGGAGATCTGAAATAGAAACACAAAATGCTGGGCAATTACAGTAGATCTGACAGTATCTGTCAGCTAACATTCCGATATCTGTCTGTGAATCTGACCCTTTGTACATGTTTGATCGAAACAAGAAGTGCCTCACCAGGATTGGACACACATATATTTCTATCAGCCAATTGATTTCCTTTGTACATTTTCATATGTGATATCTTCACAAAACACTGCCTTATAGTTTCAACACTGTTGAACACAGCTCTCACATAAGGGCACTGAGATGTTGGAACATGTGTTTCAGTTTTTGTATGTTCTGCCTGTTGGAAGAGATTATAACTGGGGTGGGAGGACTCTTTGATGATGTTGGCTGCCTTTCCAAGGCAGCAAGAGGTGCAGATGGAGATAATGGATGGAAGGTTGGCTTGTATGATGGACTGGGCTGTGTTCACAACTCTCTGTAGTTTCTTATGGTCCTGGGCAGACCAATTGCCATATCAAGCCGTGAGGCTTCCTGATATAATGCTTTTATGTTGCATTGAAAAAGATTGTTCAGTATCCTTATGAACGTGCCAAATTTCTTTATCCCCCTGAGGAAGAGAGGTGTTGTTGTGCTTTCTTGACAATCGCATCAATATGGATGGACCAGGATCATCACTCCTGGTGATTGGCACTCCTGGGAAAGCTCTTGACTGTCTCCACCTCAGCTCCACAGACATATCCCTCTTAAACTCTAACCTCCTGTGGTGCTGCTGTCGGGACAGCCTGGGGCACTGGCACTAGCACTGACAGAGTTAGGAGCTGCTCCAGTCAGAAGGGCTTCATTTAATGCATGTTGGGGCTGACCTCCTGGAGAATCAATGAATCACGGCTGTGGAGAGCACTCAGTACTAAATAGAGAGCAGTGTTCAGGAGGGGGAATGGGTAGACTTACTAAGAACCTGATGGTGGCAGTTTTATAATGAGACCCAGAGTGAGACAGGAATGGCCCGAATGTAAAAGCATTAAAAAAAACATAAAATAAGGTCAAAGGGCAAATATTGGTTAAAAAGGCAAAATTCTTTACTTAAAATGTGTGTCATACTGGGAAAACAAATCACAGAATCATGGAATTTACAGCACAGAAGGAGGTCATTTGACCCATTGTGTCCATACTAGCTCCTAGCATAGCTACCAAGCTCGTCTCAGTCTCTAGCCCCATCTCTGTAGCTCTCTAAATTAATCACTTTCAAAGATATATCCAGCTCTCTTTTGAAACATCCTGTGGAATCTGTCTCCACCACTCTCCCAGGCAGCATTTTTTCAAATCCTCACAACTTTCTGAGTAAAGAGGCTTCTCCTCATCTCACTCCTAGCTCTCTTGCTGACAGTAATGAAATTGTGACCCCTACTTACTGATTGACCAATTAGTGGAAACATGATATCCTTCTTTACTCTGTCAAAATAGTTCATTATTTTCAACACCTCAATAAGTTCACCTTCTCATTCTCTGTGAACCAAAGAGAATAAGTCCAATTTGACTATTCTTTCCTCATATCTAAAATCCTTCATCCTGGTATCA
>NW_025195135.1:0-4327 GCF_004010195.1 Chiloscyllium plagiosum | reverse complement strand
CCAATCAATACTGTGTGTGAATAATGCTGTGGGTTGGGAATATTGAATATTGTGTGTGAATACTAGTGTGTCCTGAGGATGGTTAGTACTGTGTGTGGATAATCCAGTTGCGTGAGGATTGTGAATACAGTGTGAGAGTAATCCTGGGGCCTGTGAATGTTCAATACTGTGTGTGAGTAATCCTGCGGTCTGTATACTGGCAATACTGTGTGTAAATAATCCTATGGTTTGAGGATGATTAATACAGTGTGAATAATCCTGTTGCCTGAGGATTGTCAATATTGTGTGAATAATCCTGTTCCTTGAGGATGGTCAATACTGTGTGGGTATAATCCTGTGACCTGTAAATGGTCAAGACAGTATGTTCATTAATCCTGTGGCCGTAGGCTGGTCAATACTGTGTGTGAATAATGATGTGGTCTGAGAATTGTCAATACTATGTGGGAATAATCCTGTGACCTGTAAATGTTGAAGACAGAGTGTTCATTAATCCTGTGGCCATGTGCTAGTCAATGCTGTGTGTGAATAAAGCTGTGCCCTGAGGATGGTCAATACTGTGTGGGAATAATCCTGTGACGTGTAAATGACCAAGACACTGTGTTCATTAATACTGTGGCCGTATGGTGGTCAATACTGTGCGCGAATAATCCTGTGAACTGAGAATGTTCAATACAGTGTGTGAATAATCTAGTGGCCTGAGGATTGTCAATACTTTGTGTGAATAATCCTGTGGCTTTAGAATGGTCAATAATGTATGGGAATAATCCTGTTGGCCTGAGAATGGTCAATGCTGTGTGGGAATAATCATGTGGCCTGTGACTGCTCAATGCTGTGAGTTGATAATCATGTGCCCTGAGAGTAGTCAATAAAGTGTGGGAATAATCCAGTGTCCTAAGAATAGTCAATACTGTGTGTGAATAAGGCTGTAGCCTGTGAATGGTCAATACTGTGTGTGAATAATCTTGTGGCTGGAGGATGGTTAATACAGTGTGTGAATAATCCTGTGGCCTGTGATGGTCAATACTGTGTGTGAATTATCCTTAGACAGTGAATGGTCAATACCATGTGTGAATAATCCTCTGGCCCGTGAATGGTCAATACTGTGTGTGAATAACCCTTGGCCTGAGGATGGTCAATACTGTGTGTGAGCAATCCTGTGACCTGAGAATGGTCAAAACTATGTGCGATTAATCCTGTTGACTGGGGCTGTTCAATGCTCTGTGTGAATAATCCTGTGGTCTGTTAACAGTCTATGCTGTGTGTGAATAATGCTGTGAACTGTGAATGGTGAATACTGTGTGCGAATAATCCTGCAGCGCGAGGCTGGTCAATATTATTTGTGAACAAACCTGTGGCCTGAGGATGGCCAACACTATGTGGGAATTATCCCGTGGCCTGAAGATGGTCGGTTCTGTATGGGAATAATCCTTTGGTCTGAGGAAGGTCAAAACTGTGTGTGAATAATCCTGTGCGCGGTGAATGCTGAATACTGTGTGTGAAGAACCCTTGGATGGTCATTACTGTGTGTGAACAATCCTGTGACCTGAGGGTAGTGAATACTGTCTGTGAATAATCCTGCAGCCTGAGGGTGATCAATACACTGTGTGAACAATCCTGTAGCCTGAGAATGGTTAAAACTGTGTATGAATGAAACTGAGACCTGTAAATGGTCAAGACAGTGTGTTCATTAATCCTGTGGCCTAATGGTGGTCAATACTGTGTTTGAGTAATCATGTGACCTGAGAATGTTTAATTTTTTTTTTGAGTATCCCTGTGTACTGAGGATGGTCAATACTGTGTGTAAATAATCCTGGGAACTATGAATGCTCAATACTGTGTGGGAATAATCTTGTGGCCTGAGAATGGTCAATGCTGTGTGTGAATAATCATGTGGCCTGATGATGGTCAATACTTTGTGAATAATTATGTTGCGTGAGGATGGTCAGTACAGTGTGTGAGTAATCCTGTGGCCTGATGATGGTCAATACCTTGTGAAAATAATCCTGTCGCCTGAGGATCGTCAATACTGTGTGTGAAAAATCCTGTGGCCTGAGGATCGTCAATACTGTGTGTGGAAAAGTCCTGTGGCTTGAGGTAAGTCAATACTGTATATGAATAATCCTGTGTCCTGATAATGGTCAATACCGTGTGTGAATAATCCTGGTACCTGAGGATGGTTAATAATGTGTGTCACTAATCCTGTGGCCTGTGAATCGTCAATTCTGTGTGTGAATAATCCTCCAGCATGTGAAGTGTCAATATGGTGTGCGAATAATCCTGTAGCATGAGGATGGTCATAACAGTGTGTTCATTACTCCTGGGTCTGTAGGCTGGTCAATACTGTGTGAATTACCCTTGGAAGTAGGCTGGTCAATACAGTGTGTGAATAATCCTGAGGCCTGAGGATGGAGAATACTTGTATGAATAATTCAGTGGACTGTGGATTGTCAATACTGTGTTTAAATAATCCTGGGAACTATGAATGCTCAATACTGTTTATGAATACTCCTGTGGCCTGAGGTTGGTCAATACTGTGAGTGAATAATCTTGTGGCTGGAGGCTGGTCAATAATGTGTGAAAATAATCCTGTGGCCTGTGGAATGTCAATACAGTGTGTGAATAATCCTGTGGCATTAGGGTGGTCTATACTGTGTGTGAATAATTATTTATGTGAGGATGGTTAATATTGCGTGTGAATAATCCTGTTGCCTGAGTTGATGAATACTCTGTGAACTTCTCCTGTTGCCTGAGGATGGTCGATACTGTGTGAGAATAATCCTTTGCACAGTGATTGGTCAATATCATGTGTGATTAATCATGTGGCCCGATGATTGTCAATACCATGTGAAAATAATCCTGTGGCTTGAGGATGGTCAATACTGTGTGTGAATAATTGTGTTGCATCAGGATGGTCAGTACTGTGTGAGAATAATCCCGTTACCTGATGATGGTCAATACTGTGTGTCACTAAACCTGTAGAATACTGTGTGCGAATAATGCTGCGGTCTGAGGATGGAGAATACTTGTGTGAATAATTCTGTGGACTGTGGATTGTCAATACTGTGTTTAAATAATCCTGGTACCTGAGGATACTGTTTATGAATACACCTGTGGCCTGCGGAATGTCAATACTGTGTGTGAATAATCCTGTGACATTAGGGTGGTCTATACTGTGTGTGAATAATTCTTTGCGTGAGGATGGTCAATATTCCGTGTGAATAATCCTGTTGCCTGAGGATGTTCAATAATGTGTGGGAATAATCCTGTGGCCTGTGAACGGTCAATGCTGTGTGTGAATTACCCTTGGACAGTGAATGGTCAATACCACGTGTGAATAATCCTCTGGCCTGTGAATCATCTGTGTATGTGAATACTGTGAATACTGTGTGTGAATAACTCTTGGCCTGAGGATGGTCAATACTGTGTGTGAACAATCCTGTGGCCTGAGGATGGTAAAAACTATGTCATTAATCCTGTTGCCTGTGGTTGTTCAATACTGTGGATGATAAATCCTGTGGCCTGTGAATGGTCATTTCTGTTTGTTAATAATACTGTGGCCTGAGGATGGTCAATACTATGTGTGAATAATCCTGTGCACTGTGACTGCTCAATACTCTGTATGAATAAACCTGTGGCCTGAGAGTAGTCAATAAAGTGTGGGAATAATCCAGTGGCCTAAGGATGGTCAATACTGTGTGTGAATAAGGCTGTGGCCTGTGAATGGTCAATACTGTTGTGAATAATCTGTGGCCTGTGGATGGTCAATACTGTTGTGAATAATCTTGTGGCCAGAGGCTGGTTAATACAGTGTGTGAATAATCTTGAGGTCTGATAATGGTCAATACCGTGAATAATCCTGTGCCCTGAGGATATTCAATATTGTGTGTGAATAAACCTGTGGCCTGTGATGGTCAATGCTGTGTGTGAATTATCCTTGGACAGTGAATGGTCAATACCATGTGTGAATAATCCTCTGGCCTGTGAATCGTCAATACTGTGTGTGAATAACCCTTGGCCTGAAGATGGTCAATACTGTGTGTGAACAATCCTGTGGCCTGAGGGTGCTCAAAACTGTGTGCGAATAATCCTGTGGCCTGTGAACCGTCAATACTGTTTGTTAATAATAGTGTGGCCTGTGGATGGACTATACAAAGTGTTGAATAATCCTGTGCACTGTGAATGCTCAATACTGTGTGTGAATAGACCTGTGGCCTGAACATGGTCAATACTATGTGTGAATAATCCTGTGGCCTGTGAATGCTCAATAATGTGTGTGAATAATACTGTGGACTATGGATGGACAATACTGTGTGTGAATAATCCTGTT
>NW_025195134.1:0-4326 GCF_004010195.1 Chiloscyllium plagiosum | reverse complement strand
TATCAGGATTCCTAGCAGAAGCAATAATGCAGACTCTCCAACCAACTGCCCTTCCAACGATCCAACACAAACTTTGTTGTCCGCCACAGTGATGACACTTTTGTCATCAAAAAATGAAGCAAATTAGAGGAAAACTACAACACCATCAAGAATATCCTTAATGGCATAAAATTCACAAAAGAGGAAAACAACAACAAAGTGCCATTTCTAGATGTCACAGTCGAGCGAACAGTCAATGGGAAATTCAAAACAGCGTCTACAGGAAAACCACAAACACGAACCAAGTACTTACTAACAGAAGCAATGATCCCTACACATACAAACAAGCCTGAATCAGGACACTATCTCAACGAGGCAATACACACTGCAGCAGCCAGTAACGACGAAGACCAATAAGCAACTGTACAGCGCATTTAAGGAGAATGGGTAGGCAAAAGATCCACTGAGAAACACTTGCTAGACGGGGAATCGTACCCGAGCCGCAGCGATGAAAGAGCCGAATCCGAACCACTAGACCTCCAGGGAGACGGCATTGTAACCTCACAGCCCTATTGTAAATTGCTTCCCTGCCCGGAAATCGAACCCGGGCCACAATCGTGAGAAGGCTTCCACCAATATCATTGCTTGTATCCATTGCTCCCGATGCGGTCTCCTCTACATTGGGGAGACTGGAGACTCCTCGCAGAGTCGTCACAGCGCTTGAGGGAACATCTTCAGGACACACGAACCAATCAACCCCATCACCCTCTCAACTCCCCCTCCCACTCTGTCGAGGACACGCAGGTCCTGGGCCTCCTCCATCGCCGCTCACTCCCCACCCGATGCCTGAAGGAAGAACGCCCCATTTTTCGCCTCGGATAAATTCAACCCCAGGACATCAATGTGGACTTCACCAGTTTCCTCATTTCCCCTCCCCCCACCTTACCTCAGTTCCAACCTTCCAGCTCAGCGCTGTCCTCATGACCTGTCCTACCTGCCAATCTCCCTTCTCAACTGTTCGCTCCACCTCCTCTCTGACCTGTCACCTACATCCCCACCCCCATTCACCTATTGTACTCATTGCTACCTTCGGCCCAACACCCCCCAATTTATCTCGCCAACCATGGAAGCGTCCTGCCTCTATTCCTAATGAAGGGCTTTTGCCCGAAATGTCGATTTTCCTGCTCCTCGGAAGCTGTCTGACCTGCTGTGCTTTTCCAGCACCATTCTGACCTAAACTCTGGTTTCCAGCATCTGCAGTCCGCACTTTTGCCTACCCAATAAACCTAGTGTGACGATTTCACATCAACAAACTGACACTAGCAGACACAACGTCTGCAGAAACCCTAGCCACATTACTTTACATTAAAGACATCTGTGAAATGATTTCCAGACAACTCAACCCTCTCAGCATGAAACAACGGCTAATGAACCTTAAATACCCTTTACAAACAACCCGCAAACGAATGTTATTTACAAAATACCATACAAGGAAATATATACATGAACTCTGCCGCTCAGTTCTCTGTGGCAAGAAATGCTGGGATGAGATAAGGAAGATTTTTTCAGCCAAAACGAATCGGTAATAACTGGACAGCCATTTAAAATCAACGCTGTCAGGCCAGGATGGAAGACCGGAAAGGATAATCAGTTTTCTTATTTCCTGAAGATTTACAAAGCTGAGACTGGGTTTTGGCGTTTCTTCCCTTTCCACTCCCAGAAGCCGCAGTGGTTGGGGCGGTGAGTTTTGGAAAGTGAAATGTGCCCATGAGCAGCGTGTGGGGCTTTTTCAGCTTCCCCTCCTCTGACAGCGCTGTGACGTGACTCTGACGTTCTCAGGGACACTTACTGACGCGAGACAGTGAAAAGATTCTCTTTCCCGCAGATCGGGAATTCAAACTGTATGCCGGCTTCAGGACAATGAGAAAGAATAATTGGGGTGTGAGAAGAAGCTGTGAGCTGCATTTCAAACAGGGAGGTGGAGTCAGATGCGTCATCCATTGCGCCCCTGGCACTGTGCGGACCTGACGCCGCCATGATGCAGAGTTTTGATGTTAATACGGACATGCGCACCAATGGAAACATTGACAAGGTGAACAACCAAAGATAATCACCGTCACTGCTTCCCTTCCATAGACCCAACTTTGTGAAGCAGTATCTTTCACTGGCAAATAAAACACCTTTGTCCTCAGGTGCCTGCATCATTTCGATCACGACTTCACGCCCCTCACTGTTCTAGTCTCGTTTCCAAACTCTTGGCTCATGTCCTCAAAAGCAGCTCTGGAGATATCTGCTTGTTCCACCCTGACAGGCAGTGGGTTGCCGATTCCCGACAAGTCCCAATGTGATTGAAATATTTCAACCCCTGCACTGATTTGCATCTTTAAAAAAAAGTGGAGCAATCTCCCTTTCTGTTTGACGACAGTTTTCAACTGTAGCCGGCAGGGTTCACACCTGCGTGGGGAACCCGCAATGGATTTCATGTCCATAGCATTCACCTCTCGGCCCACGAATACAGAACCACACTGACAGCTTCATTTCCCAGGTCTCTCTGCCTGTGGAGCTGAGAAAGAGTAAATCATTGCAGAGTTTGTTTGAATCCAATCACTTCACAGGTTTCGAAAGGATTAAATATCTGCAAATGGCGAGTCTGGGTGTTTCATCCCGAAAGATGAAATGGACGTTCAGTTAAAAACAAAACCAGAAATTGCAGGTGCAACTCAGCAGGCCAGGCAGCATCTGTAGAAAGAGAATCAGAGACAACATTTCAGAACTTTTTTTTTTCCTCATCCAGGAACATCCAAAACTACTGAGTGGCTCCAGCAGTTTCGCTTTCTGTCTCGGACTCTCAGCATCCGCAGCCCTTCACGTTAGAAATTCAATCAATTCAGAAACCCAGCAGGTCAGGCAGCATCTGTAGAAAGAGAATCAGAGACAACATTTCAGAACTTTTTTTTTTCCTCATCCAGTAACATCCAAAACTACTGAGTGGCTCCAGCAGTTTCGCTTTCTGTCACGGACTCTCAGCATCCGCAGCCCTTCACGTTAGAAATTCAATCAATTCAGAAACCCCTTTGTGCTTCCTCAGTGGAAAAGATTTCCGTTTGGGAAAGATTTTCCTGACACCATTAAAAACGTGCATCTTTGCAGCTAAGAAAGCGGTAGGAGCGTGAACATAGGCGCTCCGCCTCTGGGTGGTCTCGAGACACCAACCTTCCGGTTAATAACTGAACGCGCTGACCAATTGCGCCACAGAGACAGGGCCAAGCACCGCTGGCACTGTCTCGTTGAGGAAGCTACTATTCAATTCATAATTCAACCTGCCCCGCCCAGAATTACCATTGTCTTCTGTCAGTTCAAACACAGCGAATACTGCAGAAAGCCAACGGGTCGAGCAGCATCTGTGGAAAGGTAAACAGAGCCGACGTTTTGAGTGTGCTACGGTTTTTGTTCAGAACTCAGTGTTTTGCCTCTTCCCGAACTTGGTCCAGGTCTATATCTCAATTGGCAAACACATGGCACGTGCAGTGCCGCAATGTGAAGTTTATGGGGTGGAGGTAAGAAAATGGTTTTGAGACCAGTACAGGTCAGTCACAGAGTCAGACAGCACTGAACAGACCCTTCATCCAACTCGTCCATGCTGAGTATGTTCTCAAACTAAACTCGTCCCACCTACCAGTTTTTGGCCCATAAAACTTCGAACCTTTCATATTCATGTACTTATCCAAATGTCTTTTATACGTTGTAACTGTACGTGTATAAAATAATGAGGGGTATGGATAGGACAAATAGACAAAGTCTTTTCCCTGGGGTGGGGGAATCCAGAACGAGAGGGTATGGGTTTAGCGTTAGAGGGGAAAGATACAAAAGAGATCTAAGGGGCAACGTTTTCACGCAGAGGATTGTACGTTTATTGAATGAACTGCCAGAGGAAGTGGTGAAGTCTAGTACGATTTCAACATTTAAAAGGCATTTGGTGAGGTATATGAATAGGAAGGGTTTGGAGGGATATGGGGCTGTGTGCGGTCAGGTGGGACTAGATTGTTTTGGGATAGTTGGCCGGCATGGACAAGTTGGACCAAACAGTCTGTTTCTGTGCTGTACATCTCTATGACTCTATGACCTCTTCTGGACATTCATTCTGCACTCAGACCACTCTCTTTAAAAACGATCCTTGTCTTGTCTTTATAAAATCTTTCTCTACTCACCTCAAAATATTTGCTCCCGGATCCTGAAAACACTAGCTGAGGGAGAGGACACTTGCTGTTCACCTCATCCGTATCCCTCATGATTTTATAATCCTCTATATGCACTGTGTAGTGGCTCATTGAAATAATGTCCTGATGC
>NW_025195133.1:2366-4326 GCF_004010195.1 Chiloscyllium plagiosum | reverse complement strand
ATACTCTGCCGATGGAGACAACTAAGTCCAAGCAGAAGGGATAAACAGCACTGCCCTGTGAACAAGGAAACAAAATGACAAGGCGATATTCTTAAAACACTTTGATGCTTAGAAATCTGAGAACAAATTGGGATGTAGTTGGACCTGACCGAATCCCAGCTGGTTTGGTTTTGGCAATGTAAGAGTGTCTAGGGCATGATCTTCGCTTAGCAGCTTGTGTTAATACTGGCATGGGAGAATGTCTTTCTTCAAGTCGCCATCGAGCCTTGGTTGTTTGATTTCACTTTTGCCCAGTCGTCCTATCAACTGTTGATAAATGGATGTAAATCATTTAGTTGAACCCTTTCAAATTCCTTTTGGGTTTTGGGGTCAGAAGTGTCATTGTAGTGGGTATGGCACAGTACCACATGTGGTAAAAGGGAAACAAGTGTTAGAGGATGTTCACCCACAGAATCCCACTCTGAGTAAATCCACCATCTGGATATTCGCACAGATCTGGGTGTGAAACTTTAGGAAGTGGGAACGTGAAATGATTGAAAACAGCACTGAACAGGTTGTTGATAATGGTATGGTATATGAGGAACGTCAACAATAAAAGTCATTTGGAAAGTTGGAACAGGTCTCCTTGGAGAGCAGAAGGTCAAACGCTGGCCTTGTTAAACCTTTCCAAGACCTGAGTGGGTTAGACAGAGGAAAAAAGGAAGGGAGAATGATCCCGACGCCTGAAAGAATCGAGAACGATTCGGCAGAGTTTTAAAGACATGAGTAAAAGAAGAAAAATGTACATGATGAGAAACGTTTTCACATAGGGAATGGTTAGGGTCTGACATTGACAAAGATGCAGTTTCAATCGAGTTGTTGAAAAACTCATTCAATGTTCATGTTGGAACTAAAAATGTGCAGAGTTAAAGGGGAAAGGCAAGAGAATGATACGAAAAGAGAAGCATATTTATCTCTGTAGAGAGCCAGCACAGCTAAGGTGTTTTGTTACACGTTTGTGATTCTGACTGGAATCACAGGGAGTTAAAGAACGGTGATATTGGCAAAGCCGGGACACATGACACAACAGAATGTTATCCAGTACGTACATGGCACAGGGAGCATGGCGCTGTCTGAAAATCCTGCAGGATGTCTTGCGGATCAGACACAGCAAATTTCACTATTCGAACCGAATCAGCCCTATGAAGGGAAGCCGGAGGCTCCTGCTTCAGAACTCAATTACTAAAGAAGCTGAGGCTCGAGTCCCGCCACTGCAATTTCTGTGGCTGCGGCGTGTTCAAATAAAGAGCAAAACCGGGAGTTTGCTTTGTGGAGACAGGGGCCAGTGTCCATCTTGTCATGATCATGTTCGCCTCCCACACGGTAAATCGCGGGCTCAAGCTGCTTTACGTTCCAGGCAAGTTGAGGTTCTAACAAATTGGTTATGATTCCTGGAAGTTAACTGTGGTGTGGGAGAGTGCAGATTTTCTCAAAGTGTCTGTGCGGTCATGGTAGTGCTCGCCTCCCGCACGGAAAAGCGCAAGCAGCTGTACTGCTGCTTTATGTTCCTGGCAAGTTACGTTTTTACTGGAACCGAATGGAAACTGTTATTTCATCGCTATTGTGAAACAAAGTCCTGCGGTGACACACCTCGTCGTTATTTGGTTTTCTGGCGAGTGTAAACATAATTCAAACGAATTTCGATGTCAAATGTTCTTAAATTTCTCCCATTTTATTCATTTCCGTCCTGAAGACATCGGAAGGGAAAGGTAATTTAAACGAGACTGTGATTGGTGAAATTCACTTTTTTTGGCCCATTCATATTATGTTCTTTCTTTCGCTTTTTAAGCACGTTCTGGGAAGTGGTGGTGCATTAAGGCTCCAGAATGTTTGAATTAGTAGCTTGGGATTGCCAAATTGTGAGATTAGTTTATGGCTCATCCCCCGGACTGTTTCACATTTAGCATTCATGCTTCGCTGT
>NW_025195133.1:0-1075 GCF_004010195.1 Chiloscyllium plagiosum | reverse complement strand
GGTTCCGAGGTCAGAGCATCCTCACAATGTGATCTGTCGTTCTCGGATTGTAATGCTACCTCCGGTTTTAGGGTGGAGAACATTCTTTGGGACTCTTATTCTGCAAAACAGACACAGTGACTGTAACTATGCTGCGCGGTATGATGTGGAACACGGCCTGTTCAGCTTTGTGCATTTTCCCTGTAGTCCGGTGTGTTTCATGTTCCGTGTAAACGTGAACGTTGTTCTGTTTCGATCAAAGGGTGAAATCATTTAGCAAAGCAAGAATCGAAATTGCAGTAATGTCAAGCAACTCATGGTAATTTGACCAAATCATAACCGATCGTATGTTCTCTCGCACTCACAGATACATTTGTAGCTGAAAAGATTCTGAGAAGATGGACTCAGCTTAGCGTAGATATTTGTCTGGATTGATGGGCTATCATTATCTGCTGCGAAATTGATATTGTAGACGGGCACATCCCAGCAGTTGTGCGAGTCGGAGAGGGATCATGGAACCATTTTCACGTGACTTTGCATCTGTTGTTATGCAGGAGCACAATAGGAAGTGCAAGAAAATGAGGAGCACGTCTCTCTGGTAGTGTGGCCGAGCGGTCTAAGGCGCTGGATTTAGGCTCCTGTCTCGACAGCGGTGGGCGTTAGAATCCCGCCGCTGCCATTTCTGCTGATCGATTCCAACGACGCGGCTTGTTAAAATGCTGTTTCGATTCCTGCTGCATTTCTGTTTAAAACCGAAGAAAAATGGGTTTGCTTCCAGGACAATTAACTATGGTGTGGGAAAGTGCCGAATTTTCCGGTGTCTGTGCTGTCATGATCGTGTTCGCCTCCCGCGCGGAAAATCGCAAACAGCTCTGCTGTCCCAGGCAAGTTGAGTTTTTACTGGAACCGAATGGAGACTGTTATTTCATCGCTGTTGTGAAACAAAGTCCTGCGGTAACTCGACTCGTCATTATTTGGTTTTCTGGCGAATGGGAAAATCGTTCCAATGAATTTCGATGTCATGTGTTATTGAATTTCTCCCATTCCGTTAATTTCCGTCCTTGAGTAATCGGAAGGGAAAGGTAATCTAATCGAG
>NW_025195132.1:0-4326 GCF_004010195.1 Chiloscyllium plagiosum | reverse complement strand
ATTCCCTATTACCTTTCTTGAAAAGTGGAACAACCTCCTTTCTCGCTTCCCGGAGTAGCTTAGGATAAATTTGGCCTTGCCCTGGAGACTCACCAATCTTAATATTTGCCAAAGCTTCCAGCACATCAGCATCATGGATTTTGATCGAATCAAGCTTGTGTCCGAGTTCCTCAAAGCTCCCATTCGAAACAAGGTCCCTTTCCTTCGTGATGACCGAAGCAAACGATTCATTTAGGGCTTCCCCTGTCTATTCAGACTCCACGCATAAGTTCCCTACGCTGTCCCTGATCGGCCCTACTTTATCCCTGATCATTCTCTTATTCCTCACGTGTGAGTTAAATGCCTTTTTCATACCCACTCCTGACTCTCGTCAGTCTATTTCTGAGCTCCTTTCTAGTAAGCCTGTAATCCTCTACGTAATCTGCCTTCTTCCTATGGATGGGAAGTTCATCTGTTCTCGTCATCCAAGGTTCCTTAACCTTACCCCTTCTTACACATCTCAGAGGAACAAATTTTTGCATCACTCGCAACAACTTCTCCTTAAACAGTCTTCACATGTCTGTTTTGCCCTTTCTGTGGAACAATAGCTCCCATGTTGAACTTCCCAACTCCTGTCTGATAGCGTCATTATTTCCTTTTCCCCAATTAAATGTCTTCCCTACATGTAACTGCTGCTTTCCCTCTCCTAGGCTTTGATAAATGTGAGGCAATTATGATGACTGTCACCAAAGTGTTTTCTCACCGCGAGATCTGACACCAGTCCTGGCACATTTCCGAGCACCGAATCCAAAATAGCCTCTCCCTTCGTCGGCCTGTCTCCATACTGAGTAAAGAACCCCTCCTGAACAAAAATGACAAAAACGGCTCCATCCAAACAATCTTATCTAAGGAGATTCCAGTTGATTTTAGGAATGTTGAAATCACCCATAACAACAGCTTTGCTACATCTGAATTTTTCCAATGCCTGCCCGCCAATGAATTCTTCAATCTTATTAGTCCGCTTAATTCCTCGTTTAAGAATGGTCCTACTCTCCCGATATTCCATCAGGGCCCGTTCTGTTCTTAGCTACCTGGACGTTATGTACGCTTCCCTTTTTCTCTTGGCTACTCATACCATTTCTCCTGTCATCCACGGTTCACGAATCTTGCCTTTCCTATCTTTTGCTTTCAACAGGGCATGCCTATCCTGTACTATCTTTACACTATCTTTTAAAGCCTCCCACATATGGAATGTGGACTTCCCTTCAAATAGCTGGTCCCAATCCGCATTTCCCAGCTCCTGCCTAATTTTGACAAAATTGGCCTTGGCCCAGTTTAGTACTCTTGCCTTCGGACCACTCTAATTTTTGTCTTTGAGTATACTAGTTGTGGTCACTGTTCCCTAAAAATACCCCAATGCAACTTCTACCGCTTCGCCTGGATCATTCCCCAACACCAGGTCCAATATGGCCTCTTCCCTCGTTGGACTATTGACATACTGCTCCAGAAAACTCTCCTAGCCACTTCTTATAAATTCTATCCTTTCCAGACCTCAGACATTAATTGTCTGCCAGTCAATGTTGGAAGAATTAAAATGTTTTATCACCACGACACTGTTGGCTCGATATCTTCCCATAATCTGTTCACCTATTTGCCCTTCTACCTCACACTCACTGTGAGGAGGCCTGTAATACAGCCCCAACAATGTAACTGCACCCTTCTTATTTCTCAGTTCCACCCATAATGCTTCACTCCTAAAGCCCACCATAATTCCCACCTTTTGCAGAGCCGTGATATCATCCCTGACCAGCAATGCAACTACTCCCCACCCTTTTTACGTCTCTCCTTGCCCTGTCTGAAGCGTTTGTATTCTGGAACATTTAGTTGCTAATCAGGCCCTCCTTTCAATCAAGTCTCTGTGACTGTAATAACGACATAATTCCAGGCGCTAGCCCAAGCCCTCCATTCATCTGCCTTCCCCACTATACTCCTCGCATGAAAGTATATGCACTTGAGGCCACCATTTCTTTGCGTTCATCTGCTCTCTGCCTACTCTTCCCCTTATTAATGTTAACTTCATGATTCCAGTTTCCACCTTGTTGTCTTCTTCTATGCAATTCTGGTTTCCAGCCCCCGTCACATTAGTTTAAATCCTCCCCAACAGCAGTAGCAAAACTCCCCTAAGAACGTTAGGTCCAGTCTGATTCAGGTGTGGACCATCCAATTTTTAATAGTCCCACTTTCCCCAGAACCGTCCCAAATGTCCAACAAACCTGAACCTCCGACACCATCCCCCAAGTCACGTGGTCATCATGCCTATTCTGTCATTTGTATGCTGGCTAGCACGTGGTACCGGTAGTAATCCCGAGATCAGTGCCTTTCATAGTCTGGGATTTTTTTCCCTTTTGCATAGCAGGCTGAGTGGTGAACTTGCAAAGTGTTATAATAATGATGGACATGGAGAGTTTGAATAGCCAAGGTATTTTCCCCAGGGAAGAGGTGTCCAAAATCAAAGGTACACGTTTAAGGTAAGAGGGGAGAGATCTAAAACAGATCGAAGAGTTAGTTGTTTCGCACAGACTGCTATGTATATGTAATAAGCTGCCAGAGAAGGCAGTACAGGGAAATACAATTACAACATTTAAAATACAATTCAATGGATACATGAGTAGGAAAGATTTGGAAGGCTATATGCCAGATGCAGACAAATAGGATTAGTTCACGTTAAGAAACCTGGTGTGCATGGACACGTTGGGCAGAAGGGTCTCTTTGCATATTGTGTGAATCTAAGACCCTATGACATTATAAATCTCTTTCATCACCAATGCTTTGCTGCTCTCAGCTCATTTCTAGGACAAAGATCGTGCTCCTCTTACTTTGAAAATTACATTCTTCACATTGATGTAGTAACGCAAGCCACAGCAGCAGCAGCAAAATGGTATTGAACCATGACCTGAAGCCTTTTGCCCGGTATACTCCCTCAGTATACCATTACCAACGAGCCGATCTTTGATTCAGCGATGATTGTGTTGCACATGCAGGTTAGAAACGTGTGGACTGAAACCTGTTATGTTACTGGACTGGACTGGTCGCATTCCAAACAGCAGAACTAACATCTGAGAGAGAAGGTGAAATGCTTTCAAGACCAAAAGATCAAATCGAAACTCTTCAGTCCTGCCCTATCCATTCGTAAATGGTGATGGAAAAATAAACAGCTTACTGGAGGAGATGCCTCCACAAATATTCCATTATTAGGATTGGAATAGCCCTGCGAATCAGGATAAAAGCAAAGCATGCAGTATTTGCACTTTCATCAGCCAGAAGTGTTCAGTCGATGATCCACCTCACCCTCACCTACAGAATCACAGATTTCCGTCTTCAACCAATTTGATTCACTGCACCTGACGTGAAGAAACAGCTGAACAGATTAGGTATAACAAAGACGATGGGCCGTGACACCATACCTGGAATAGGACTGAAAACGTCTGTTGCATGTTGTCCCTCGGGAAACTGTTTCATTCCAGCTCCAACTCTCACAGCTCCCTAACAACGTGGAAAGTTATTTAGCTGTGTCCCATCCCCTAAGAGGAGAATAATTACAATTTGACCAAAAGCACCGCATAAGTCCCATCAAGACAATAATATTGGCGGGAGTACTTTTTGACAGAGCTGTCAAGCAGCTCAGAAATAACCTGCTCAGTGTGGTTTCTGATAGATTCCCATGTTGAGATGGTGCTGTTGTGGAAATGTCATTGGACTACTAATCCAGGCCAGGCCAATGCTCTGACAGCTGATGGAAGTTAAAAACAATTAATAAAATACCGAGATCTATAGTCTTGTGTCAGTAACAGCGACCCTGAATTCAGTGTCGACTGGAAGCACGACGTTATTCCCCAATGTACTTTCAGGAAGCAAATCTCGCGTGCTTTCCTGGTCTGGCCGAAACATGACGTCAGACACACATACATATGCTGAACTCTTCAATAGTCTCTGAAAGGGCCAAGCAAGATCATCAATTGTACCACATTGCTCTGAGGTCTTCAAGGATACACCGGATAGAACACCCATCACCAGGCTCAGAATTGGAAAAAAAATCCGAATACACAGTCCTGTAGACCTTCAGAGCCCTCCTTGCGAACATGTGGCTGCTTGTGACAACATTTACCGAGTTTTCCCACAGACAGCACAGAAGCATCGGGAAAGGAGTAGGTCATTTAACACATTGAGCCTCCACCCATTCTAGTTCATTTGAGAATATCCCATCAATACACTTTGCCCACACAATGTGCATATTCCTTAATATGATTAACTATCATAAAAATATAAAAATAGACATTTCATTAATCC
>NW_025195131.1:0-4326 GCF_004010195.1 Chiloscyllium plagiosum | reverse complement strand
TCCCAGAGTGTTTGTGAGAGATAGGGAATCCCCGAGAGTGTGTGAGAGATTGGGAATCCCCGAGTGTGTGTGATAGATCGGGGATCCCCGATTGTGTGTGAGAGATAGGGATTCCCAGAGAGTCCCCGAGTATGTGTGAGAGATAGGGAATCTCAGAAAGCCCCCGTGAAAGTGTGTGAGATAGGGAATCAGAGAGTGACCCCGAGTGTGTGTGGGAGATAGGGAATCCCAGAGTGTGTGTGAGAGATAGGGCATCCCCGAGTGTGTGTGATAGATCGGCAATCCCCGATTGTGTGTGAGAGATAGGGATTCCCAGAGATTCCCCGAGTGTGTGAGAGAGATAGGGAATCCCAGAAAGTCCCCGAGTGTGTGTGTGAGACAGGGAATCCCAGAGAGACTCCGAGTGTGTGTGTGAGAGATAGGGAATCCCAGAGTGTGTGTGAGAGATAGGGAATACCCGAGTGTGTGTGAGAGATAGGAAATCCCCGACTGTGTGTGATAGATCGGGAATGCCCGAGTGTGTGTGAGAGATAGGGATTCCCAGAGAGTCCCCGAGTGTGTGTGAGAGATAGGGAATCCCAGAAAGTCCCCGAGTGTGTGTGTGAGATTGGGAATCCGAGAGAGTCCCCGAGTGTGTGTGAAAGATAGGGAATCCCAGAAAGTCCCCGAGAGTGTGTGATAGATCGGGATTCCTTGGGTGTCCCCGGGTGTGTGTGTGAGATAGGGAATCCCAGTGTGTCCACGAGTGTGTGTGAGAGATACGTAATTACAGAGAGTCCCCCAGTGTGTGTGAGCGATAGGGAAACCCCGAGTGTGAGTGAGAGATAGAGAATCCCCGAGTGTGTGTGAGAGATAGGGAATCCCCGAGTGTGTGTGAGAGTTCGGGAATCCACGAGTGTGTGTGAGAGATAGGGAATCCCAGAGAGACCCCGAGTGTGTGTGAGAGATCGGGAATCCCAGAGTGTGTGTGTGAGTGGGAATCCCAGGGTGTGTGTGAGAAATAGGGAATCCCAGAGAATCCCAGAGTGTGTGTGAGAGATAGGGAATCCCAGAGAGTACCTGCGTGTGAGGGAGAGATAGCGAATCCCAGGCAGTGCCCTCGCTTGTGTGAGAGAATCCCAGAGAGTCCCCGAGTGTGTGTGAGAGATAGCGAATCCCAGGCTGTCCCGGAGTGTGTCTGAGAGATAGTAAATCCCAGAGTGTCCCCGAATGTTGGTCAGAGAATCCCAGTGAGTCCCCGAGTGTGTGTGTGAGATAGGGAATACCAGTGTGTCCCCGAGTTGGTGTGAGAGTTACGTAATCCCAGAGCGTCTCCGAGTGTGTGTGAGAGATGGGGAATTCCAGAGAGTCCCAGAGTGTGTGTGAGTGATAGGGAATCCCAGAGAGTCCCCGAGTGTGTATGAGAGATAGGGAATCACAGAGTGTCCCCGGGTGTGTGTCAGAGAATCCCAGAGAGTCCACGAGTGTGTGTGAGAGAATCCCAGAGAATACACGTGTGTGTGTGAGAGATAGGGAATCCCAGAGTGTGTGTGAGAGATAGGGAATCCCAGAGTGTGTGTGTGAGATAGGGAATCCCAGAGTGTCCCCGAGTGTGTGTGAGGGAATCCCAGAGTGTCCCCGACTGTGTGTGAGGGAATCCCAGAATGTCCACGAGTGTGTGTGTGAGAATGCCAGTGATTCCCCGAGTGTGTGTGAGAGATAGGCAATCCCAGTGAGTCCCGGAGTGTGTGTGAGAGATAGGGAATCCCAGAGAGTCCCCGAGTGTGTGTGAGAGACAGGGAATCCCAGATAGTCCCCGAGTGTGTGTGAGAGATAGGCAATCCCAGTGAGTCCCCGAGTGTGTGTGAGAGATAGGGAATCCCAGAGAGACCCTGAGTGTGTGTGAGACATAGGGATCCCGGAGTGTTTGTGAGAGATCGGGAATCCCCGAGAGTGTGTGAGAGATATGGAATCCCCGAGTGTGTGTGATAGATCGGGAATCCCCGATTGTGTGTGAGAGATAGAGATTCCCAGAGAGTCCCCGAGTGTGTGTGAGAGATAGGGAATCCCAGAAAGCCCCCGTGAAAGTGTGTGAGATAGGGAATCACAGAGTCACCCCGAGTGTGTGTGGGAGATAGGGAATCCCAGAGTGTGTGTGAGAGATAGGGCATCCCCGAGTGTGTGTAATAGATCGGGAATCCCCGAGAGTGTGTGCAGGATAGGGATTCCCAGAGAGTCCCCGAGTGTGTGTGAGAGATTGGGAATCCCAGAAAGTCCCCGAGTGTGTGTGTGAGATAGGGAATCCCAGAGAGACTCCGAGTGTGTGTGTGAGAGATAGGGAATCCCAAAGTGTGTGAGAGAGACAGGGAATCCCCGAGTGTGTGAGAGAGATAGGAAATCCCCGACTGTGTGTGATAGATCGGGAATGCCCGAGCGTGTGTGAGAGATAGGGATTCCCAGAGAGTCCCCGAGTGTGTGTGAGAGATAGGGAATCCCAGAAATGCCCCGAGTGTGTTTGTGAGATAGGGAATCCTAGAGAGTCCCCGAGTGTGTGTGAAAGATAGGGAATCCAAGAAAGTCCCCGAGAGTGTGTGATAGATAGGGATTTCCAGGGTGTCCCCGGGGGTGTGAGAGGTAGGGATCCCAGGCTGTCCACGAGTGTGTGTGAGAAATACGTAATTGCAGAGAGTCCCCGAGTGTGTGTGAGAGATAGGGAAACCCCGAGTGTGAGTGAGAGATAGGGAATCCCCGAGGGTGTGTGAGAGATAGGGAATCCCCGAGTGTGAGTGAGAGATCGGGAATCCCCGAGTGTGTGTGCGACCCAGAGAGTACCTGAGTGTGAGTGAGAGATAGGGAATCCCAGGCAGTGCACTAATTTGTGATCGGGAATCCCAGAGAGTCCCCGAGTGTGTGTGAGAGATAGGAAATCCCAGAGTGTGTGTGAGAGTGGGAATCCCAGAGTGTGTGTGAGACAGGGAATCCCAGAGAGTGTGTGAGAGATGGGGAATCCCAGAGAGTACCTGAGTGTGAGTGAGAGATAGGGAATCCCAGGCAGTGCACTAATTTGTGTGAGAGAATCCCAGAGAGTCCCCGAGTGTGTGTGAGATATGGGGAATCCCAGGGTGTCCCCGAGTGTGTCTGAGAGATAGGAAATCCCAGAGTATCCCCGAATGTGTGTGAGAGAATCCCAGTGAGTCCCCGAGTGTGTGTGTGAGATAGGGAAAACCAGTGTGTCCCCGAGTGGGTGTGAGAGTTACGTAATCCCAGAGTGTCTCCGAGTGTGTGTGATAGATGGGGAATTCCAGAGAGTCCCATAGTGTGTGTGAGAGATAGGGAATCCCAGAGAGTCCCCGAGTGTGTGTGAGAGATTGGTAATTCCAGAGTGTGTCTGAGAAACAGGGAATCACCGAGGGGATGTGAGAGATAGGGAATCCCCGAGTGTGTGAGAGAGATAGGGAATCCCCGATTGTCTGAGAGAAATAGGGAATCCCCGAGTGTGTGTGAGAGATAGACACTCCCAGAGAGTCCCCGAGTGTGTTTGAGAGATAGGGAATCCAAGACTGTCCCCGAGTGTGTGTGAGAGATAGGGAATCCCAGAGAGTCCCCGAGTGTGTGTGAGAGATAAGGAATCCCATAGAGTCCCCCAGTGTGTATGAGAGATAGGGATACCCAGAGTGTCCCCGGGTGTGTATGAGAGAATCCCAGAGAGTCCCGGAGTGTGTGTGAGAGAATCCCCGAGAGACCACGAGTGTGTGTGAGAGAATGGGAATCCCAGAGTGTGTGTGTGAGATAGGGAATCCCAGAGTGCCCCCGAGTGTGTGTGAGGGAATCCCAGAGTGTCGCCGACTGTGTGTGAGGGAATCCCAGAGTCTCCACGAGTGTGTGTGTGAGAATCCCAGTGAGTCCCCGAGTGTATGTGAGAGATAGGCAATCCCAGGGAGTCTCCGAGTGTGTGTGAGAGATAGGGAATCCCAGAGAGTCCCCGAGTGTGTGTGAGAGTCAGGGAATGCCAGATAGTCCCCGAGTGAGTGTGAGAGATAGGGAATCCCAGAGACTCCCCGAGTGTGTGTGAGGGATAGGGAATCCCAGAAAGTCCCCGAGTTTGTGTGTGAGATAGGGAATCCTGGAGAGTCCCTGAGTGTGTGTGAAAGATAGGGAATCCCAGAAAGTCCCCGAGAGTGTGTGATAATTAGGGATTCCCACGGTGTCCCCGGGTGTCTGTGTGAGAGATAGGGAATCCCAGGGTGTCCACGAGTGTGTGTGAGAGATACGTAATTACAGAGAGTCCCCGAGTGTTTGTGAGAGATAGGGAAACCCCGAGTGTGAGTGAGAGATAGGGAATCCCCG
>NW_025195130.1:1434-4326 GCF_004010195.1 Chiloscyllium plagiosum | reverse complement strand
AGTGCTAACCACTGTGCCACCGTGCCGCCCACGCGTTCTCGACCCTAACCCTTGGATTGACTCAGCCTCCCCCACACTCTCACATACTGTGATCAAGATCCTAAACGCTGGATTACTCTGGCCTATCCAACGATCTCAGGCACTTTGTTCAAGACCCTAACCCTTGGATTGACTCAGCCTCCCCCACACTCTCACATACTGTGATCGAGATCCTAAACCCTGGATTACTATGGCCTATCCCACTCTCTCAGGCACTATGTTGCATACCCTAATCCCTGCATTAAACCGGCCTATCCCACACTCTCAGACACTGTGTTCCAGATCCTAACCCCCGTATTAAACCGGCCTATCCCACACTCTCAGGCACGGTGTTCCAGACCCTTACAACTGCATTCAACCAGCCTCCCACACACTCTCAGACACTGTATTCCAGACCCTAATCCCTGGAATGATCCAGTTTAGCCCACACTCTCAGGCACTGTGTTCCAGAACCTAATCACTGGATTGACCCCGCTTACCCCACACTCACAGACACTGTGTACCACACCCTAACCCCTGGATTAATCCTGCTTACCCCACACTCTCAGGCACTGTGTTCCAGACCCTAAACTCTGGATTGACCTGTCTTACCCCACACTCAGACACTGTGTTCCAGACCGTAACCCCTGCATTAAACCGGCCTCCCCCACACTCTCAGACACTGTGTTCCAGAACCTAACCCCTGGATTGACTCAGCCTCCCCAAAACTCTCAGGCGCTGTGTTCCAGACTGTAACCGCTGGATTGACCCAGCCTCCCCACACTCTCAGACATTGTGTTCCAGACCCTAACCCGTGGAGTAATCTGGCCTATCCCACACTCTCAAGCACTCTTTTCCAAACCCTAACCCCTGGATTAATCCGGCCTATCCCACTCAATCAAGCACTGTGTTCCAGACCCTAACCCCAGCATTAATCCAGCCTCCCCACACTCTCAGGCACTGTGTTCCAGACCCTCACCCCTGGATTTACCCATCCTAACCTACACTCTCTCAGACACTGTGTTCCAGACCCTAACCCCGGATTAATCCGGCCTAACCTACACTCTCAGGCATTGTGTTCTAGACCATAAACACTGAAATAATCCGGCCTATCCCACACTCTCAGGCACTGTATTCCAGATCCTAACCCTGGATTAATTTGGCCTATCACACATTCTTAAGCACTGTGGTCAAGACCCTAAACCCTGGAGTAATCTGGCCTATCCCACACTCTGAGGCACTGTCTTCCAGATGCCAATCCCTGGATTGACCCAGCCTATCCCACTCTCTCAGGCACGGTGTTCCAGACTCTAACTCCTGGATTAATCCGCCTATCCCACACTCTCAGGCACTTTGTTCCAGACCCTATCCCCTGGATTAATCCGGCCTATCGCACGCTCTCAGGCACTTTGTTCCAGACCCTAACCCCTGGATTGACACGGCCTACCCCACACTCTCAGGCACTGTCTTCCAGACCCTAACTTCTGGATTGACCCGGCCTCCCCCACACTCTCAGGCATTGTGTTCCAGACCCTAACCCGTGAATTAATCTGGCCTTTCCCACACTCTCAGGAACTGTATTCCAGACCCTAACTCCTGGATTGACCCGGCCTCCCCCACACTCTCAGGCACTGTGTTCCACACCGTAACCCCTGGATTGATCCAGCCTCCCCACACTCTCAGGCATTGTGTTCTAGACCATAAACACTGGATTAATCTGACCTAACCCACACTCTCAGACACTGTGGTCCGGACCCTAAACCCTGGATTAATCTGGTCTATCCCACGCTCTCAGGCACTTTGTTCCAGACCGTAAACCCTGGACAAATCCGGCCTATCTCACACTTTCAGGCACTGTATTCCAGATACTAACCCTTGAATTGACCCGGCCTATCCCACACTCTCAGGAACTTTGCTATAGACCCTCACCCCTGGATTGACCCGGCCTACCCTATACTCTCTGGCATTTTGTTCCATACCTAACCACTGGATTGACCTGGCCTCCCCCACACTCTCAGGCACTGTGTTCCAGACCCTAACCCCGGAGTAATCCAGCCTATCCCACAGATTTAGGCACTGTGTTCCAGACCCTAACCCCTGGATTAATCTGGCCTATCCCATATTCTTAAGCACTGTGATCAAGACCCTAAACCCTGGAGTAATCCGGCCCATCCCACACTCTCAGACACTGTGTTCCAGATCCTAACCCCTGGATTAATTCGGCCTATCACACATTCGTATGCACTGTGATCAAGACCCTAAACCCTGGAGTAATCTGGCCTATCCCACACTCTCAGGCACTGTGTTCCAGACCCTAAACCCTGGATTACGCCGGCCTAACCCACACTGTCAGGGACTGTGTTCCAGACCCTAACCCCTGGATTAATTCAGCCTATCCCACGCTCTCAGGCACTTTGTTCCAGACCCTAACCCCTGGATTAATCCAGCCTATCCCACGCTCTGAGGCACTTTGTTCCAGAACCTAACCCCTGGATTGACACGGCCTACCCCACACTCTCAGGCACTTTGCTACAGACCCTAACACCTGGAGTAATCCAGCCTATCCCACAGATTTAGGCACTGTGTTCCAGACCCTAACCCTTGGATTAACCTGGTTTACCCCACACTCACAGACACTGTGTTCCAGACCCTGACCCCTGCATTAAACTGGCCTATCCCACAACCTTAGGCACTGTGATCCAGAGTTAACCCTGGATTGACCCAGCCTAACCCACACTCTCAGCCACTGTGTTCCAGACCCTAACCCCGAGATTAATCTGGCCTGTCCCACATTCTCAGGCACTTTGTTCCAGACCTTAACACCTGGATTGACCTGGCCTACCCCACACTCTCAGGCACTTTGCTACAGACCCT
>NW_025195130.1:0-1299 GCF_004010195.1 Chiloscyllium plagiosum | reverse complement strand
CCTAACCCCTGGATTAATCCGGCCTATCCCACACTCTCAGGCACTGTATTCCAGACCCTAAATCCTGGATTGACCCGGCCTACCCCACACCCTCAGGCACTTTGCTACAGACCCCTGGATTGACCCGGCCTACCCCATACTCTCAGGCATTTTGTTCGATACTTAACCCCTGGATTGACCTGGCCTCCCCCACACTCTCAGGCACTGTGTTCCAGACCCTAACCGCTGGATTGACCCAGCCTCCCCACACTCTCAGGCATTGTCTTCCAGACCCTTACCCCAGGATTTACCCGTCCAAACCCACTCTCACAGACACTGTGTTCCAGACCCTAACCCCGGATTAATCCGGCCTAACCTACACTCTCAGGCATTGTGTTCTAGACCATAAACACTGAATTAATCCGGCCTACCTCACACTCTTAGGCACTGTATTCCAGATCCTAACCCCTGGATTAATCCGGCCTATCCCACATTCTTATGCACTGTGATCCAGACCCTAAACCCTGGAGTAATCTGGCCTATCCCACACTCTGAGGCACTGTCTTCCAGATGCCAATCCCTGGATTGACCCAGCCTATCCCACTCTCTCAGGCACCGTGTTGCAGACCCTAACTCCTGGATTAATCCGGCCTATCCCACACTCTCAGGCACTTTGTTCCAGACCCTAATCCATGGATTAATCCAGCCTACCGCACGCTCTCAGGCACTTTGTTCCAGACCCTAACCCCTGGATTAATCCGGCCTATCCCACACTCTCAGGCACTGTATTCCAGACCCTAACTCCTGGATTGACCCGGCCTATCCCACACTCTCAGGCACTGTATTCCAGACCCTAAATCCTGGATTGACCCGGCCTACCCCACACCCTCAGGCACTTTGCTACAGACCCCTGGATTGACCCGGCCTACCCCATACTCTCAGGCATTTTGTTCGATACTTAACCCCTGGATTGACCTGGCCTCCCCCACACTCTCAGGCACTGTGTTCCAGACCCTAACCCCTGGATTGACCCGACCTACCCTACACTCTCAGGCACTGTGTTCCAGACCCGAACCCGTGAATTAATCCGGACTATCCCACACTCTCAGACACTGTGTTCCCGACCCTAACCCCTGGATTGACCCAGCCTCCCCACACTCTCAGGCATTGTGTTCTAGACCATAAACACTGGATTAATCTGGCCTAACCCACACTCTCAGACACTGTGGTCCGGACCCTAAACCATGGATTAATCTGGGCTATCCCAAGCTCTCAGGCACTTTGTTCCAGACCGTAAACTCTGGATAAATCCGGCCTATC
>NW_025195129.1:0-4326 GCF_004010195.1 Chiloscyllium plagiosum | reverse complement strand
TTTGTAATTTCCTTTTTGTTTTAGATATTTTAACTTGCCACAGAAATGACTACCAGGAATAGAGTTATTTTAATCCTAATATATGGACTTGCCTTGGACGATATTAGTATACAAGAGGGGACCATCTATGTGTGTGACCCTGTACAACAAGAGACTGTATACCACCTATGGCAGGATGACATTCTTGTGTGCCGAGAGATTGACTCCTTTGATGAATGGAACATTACCCAAGATGATTGTCATAACGGACAACTGCATCAAAGAGATCGAAAACTCCAGATGGTCTTTACCTTGTCAATGTGTTATGTGTAAATTTGATTTCAGTTTCACTATGGAAAACCCTGATAAGCCTTTTCCTCATTTAAATAGGTCACGTAATAAAAGAGACAAAGGGGGAATGTTACCTTTAACCTATAGCAGGGTGAATAGACAGCAGCTGTACTTTTTAGTCAAAGTGTCAGCTTCCTTACAGTCTGAAACCAGGAAATGGAGATTGGAGAACAGAGAAGTATGACACAACTACTTCACGTCTGTCTTCCCAGAAGAAAAATACATAAACAAAGCCTTCCCAGCAGTAGGAGAAAACCTGAGTCTGATGAGAAAAGGATATAGTATGAAATTAGTAAATAAACTAATTTGGAGAAATTATTGGAACTGAAAATAGCGGAGATAGAGAAAAATCAACATACATTGATGAAATTAGAAACATTTTTGAGAAACTGACTGTTAGATTAATTTCAGAAACAACAATAGAGGCACTAAACTTTGATTTTCAACAGGTCTTTAATAAAGTCCCAAACCTAGTGTGCAAAGTAAAAGCATATGGGATATGTGATAATATATGGACATGGTGTTACAATGGGAGTGTTGATAGGAAACAGTGAATAGGAATACATGATGGTTTTCAGTTTGGAAGGCTTGTGTCGTATCGCAAAGATTGGTGCTGGGCCCAAGATATTCACAATGCATGTCAAACATCTGGTTGAGTGAATCAAATACAATGTTTCCAAGTCTGCTGATGGAACGAGGATTTTGAAAGGTGAGTTGGATGTGAAAAAAGCTTTAAGATGATTGAGACAAAATGAATAAATGAGTAAATATGTGGCAGATGAAGAGCAGTGTGGATTGAAGTGATGTCTACTTTTTTGGGAACAATAGAATGCCAGCCAGCCATTTGAAAAGAGAGTGGTTGAGAAATGTCGACCTACAAAGGGAACTACACTTTTTTCGTTATTATTTGGACAGAACTCCGAGTTCCGTGCAGTGCAGTCAGTTCTGAAGATAGAACCCAATAATGGGTATACATTGCCACACAGACCAGTGTACACAGACCCACAAAGTTGGGAGCTGGACCTTTGAAAAAGATCTGGGATCACTCGGTACACCAGTCACTGAAAGCAATATTGCAGGAACTGAAAGTAGATAGGAAGATAAATGGGGCGTTGACCTTCATTTCAGGGGGATTTGAGTCCAGGAGTAAGGGTGTCTTACCGCAGCTGTACATGGCCTTGGTGAGACCCCGTCTTGAACATTGTGCAGTATTGTGTGCAGTTTAGGTCTCTTTGTCTCATTAAGGACAAACCTGACATTGAGGGAGTGCAACGAAGGATGACCAGACTGATCTCTGGGATGACAGACTTATTGTGGGAGCAGGGTTTGGGGCGATTGGGTCTGCATTCCATGGGGTTTAGGAAAATGATTGGAAATCTCAGTGAAATATATAAAACTCTGACAGGGTGTGCCAGATTGGAAACAGGGAAGAAAATACCCCTGGCTGCGACGTCTAAAACAAGAAGCCATTATATTATATACAGGCAGGTCACATTGTGTTAAGATAAGAATAACTGTCTGCACTCAGAGACTGATGAACCTGGGGAAATCTCGCCCATATAAGGCTATGGAAGCCAAGGCACTAAAGACTAATAAGGAAGCATTCACACTGAAGTGATGGGGAGAGAGCAGGAGTATGGTGTGGAAATAAAGGGCCAGCTATCATAATATTGAATTGGGTGGCAAACTCGACAGACCAAAGCGACAACTGCACTTCCATTTTATAGCTTCACAAGGTGAATCACATGAAGGGATATGTGCAGTGTGTGAGAAAAGTGCATTGAGGAGATGTTCAGCCATGAACAAGAATGGGGGAGGCTCAATGTGCTGTATGCCCTAGTCCATTCCCGATGTTTCTGTGCCGTCTGTGGGAAAGCTCTTTTGTAAATGTCACAAATTCTCAGACGTGAGGAAGGACGTCTCTGCAGAGTCGACAGGACTGTGTTTCCCGTTTCCTTTTCTGACACATAGGCTGGGGCTGGATATTCAGTCCGGTTTTATCGTTTAAGACCTCGGAACAGTTCGCGACAATTGAGTGTCTTTCTTGGCTGATTCAGAAACCATTGAAGAGTTTATCAGATGTCTGTGTGTCTGGAGTTACTTTTAGGCCAGACCAGGGAAGCACAGGAGATTTGCTTCCTGAAAGTACATCGGAGATGCAAATTGGTGTGTACAATCGACATTGACTTCAAGGTCACTGTTACTGACACTAGGTTTGAGACCTCATTATTTTATTAATTATATTTAACTTCCACTGGCTGCTAGGGCATTAGCCTGGTCTGAATTAGTAATCCAGTGACATTTCCACAACAACACCATCTCCACATGGGGACTGATCGGAAACCACACTGAGCAGGTTATTTTTGTGCTGCTTGACAGCTCCATCAAAAAGAACTCCCACCAATTTGACTAGCGTGATGAGAGTGGGAATTGGTTAGACTGTAATTATTCTCCACTAAGGGTACTGGACATAGCTAGGTAATTTTCCACATTGCCTGGTAGGTGCCAGCTGGAATGAATCAGCTTTCAAAGAGACATGGCTCTTTGTTCAGCACAACTTTTCAGTCCTATTGCAGGAATGGTGACAGGACTCATTGCCTTTGTCATATCTACTGTGTTCAGTTGTTTCTTCATGCCACGTGCTGCGAATTGAATTGGTGGAAGACTGGCATCTGTGCTTCTGTGGGCATCATGATGAGGATGACTTGCATCTTCAACTAATCACTCCTGGCTGAGGATGGTACAGATACTATTCCCTTGTTTTTTACACTGATGAGCAGAGCTGATCCATTGATAGGGTTTGGATAATTGTGGAGCCCTCTCCACCATTTAGTTGTTTAATCGTCTATCGTGATTTTTGTATGGATGTGGCAGACAGCAGAGCTTCAATCTGAATGTGTTGACCTCGTGAGAATGTCTCCCTCTCTATCATTTGATTTGGTTTAATTTGATTTGATAGGATTTATTGTCGCATGCATCTAAGTAGAGTGAAACTCTTTTTTCATACATAGTTCTGGCAGATCATAGTGGATGTTAGAGCTGCCCCTTTTTTAGAGAGATGGAGTGGGCAAAATCTAAAAGTCTACTTCAACTGTCTGGTTTTGAAGAGCCACAAAATAGCCAGAATTTAAAATAGATTGCTTCAGCATAAGTGAAAAAAGGGCCTTTGAGAAGGGAATTTTTCCAAGTCAAAAGAAAGGATAATCTGATTCGCAAGATTCTGATACATGCCAACATTGTGATAAAGAAGATTTTTTTTAAATTAATGATTTGCAAGAGAACATAGATGAAATAATGAAATTGCAGCATTAACAGTAGAAATAATAATAACATTACGAGTTTTGTAAATTTTTCCAAGTCAAAAGAAAGGATAATCTGATTCGCAAGATTCTGATACATGCCAACATTGTGATAAAGAAGATTTTTTTTTTAAATTAATGATTTGCAAGAGAACATAGATGAAATAATGAAGTTGCAGCATTAACAGTAGAAATAATAATAACATTACGAGTTTTGTAACAGAATCAACATTTTAATATAAAATGTGATCATGGAATTTGATAAGAGATAGCCTGCCCAATGGAGAATAGAATTCATGCAATCCTTCGAGGTAAACAAGAATGGGCATGACAGAAAAGATCACAGCCATTAACTTTGGAATGCAACATAGAATGATCCCAAGGCCAAGAGGTAACAAAACTCATTAAACATCCGAAGCAAATAAGAACCGACCGATGTACATGGGAGTGTCCATCATTGATCAGTTATTTTACAAGATTCGTCCTGCAGAAGGGGTGTGGAGGGGAAAACTGACTACGTTGTGTATAATCATTGCAACACAGAACGCACAAAAATACTGTCTTCTGCAAATTGAAGTGTATCATTGATCTCTCCTCTGATCTGAGCTGCGGATTAAGGAAACTATTATCTTCTCATGTCAAAGCCAGATTCAAGTAAGATCCTTTGGTACTCTCACGGCAATAACCAGCTTTTGCT
>NW_025195128.1:0-4325 GCF_004010195.1 Chiloscyllium plagiosum | reverse complement strand
GTCCATTTCATGAGGCGTCTTGCAAATGTGTCGTGTCCACTCTGCAAATTTCAAAAAATAAAATTTTTCTTTGCTCTTGGTAGCATTTGCGTCGATTCGATTGAAATTCCCCGGCAGTAAACTCGGGGGCTCGCCTGGGACCCTGCGATTGGGTAAGATTTTGAAGATTCCCAGGAGGTGTCCGCGCCACTGCCTTGAAGGTCTTTCACTTCATCTCGAGTGCTGAATTGGCCCCTTTGCGTGAGAGGACTGGGGATAAGTGGATCGCCCCAGAGTCGCGTTACGAATCGAATAGGGTCGGGGTAAGAGTTGTGGCTAAAGTAATCCGACATAGAGACTCGTTCGAAGAGAATAAATGAACCAGGAAGAGGGACCAATGAACTCTCGTGCGGTATTCGAGTAATACTCAAGGGAAAGGATTGCCGTCTCTAGCGAGGTTAAGAGACAGCAAGATTAACAGTGGATTGAGACTTGGAGCCACCATGGGCAGCGTTGGGGACGCCAAAGCTGTACCGGTTACGTGGGTTCTTGGTCGCGCCCAATGAGAGGGGACCTCGGGAGGTAAAAGCAAGTTATATTGGCAAAGAGAAGAGTATGGTATCTTGAGAGAGAGAGAGAGAGAGAGAGAGAGAGATACAGACAGAGAGAGACAGACAGAGAGAGATGAACACTTTTCCAATATTCATGAAAATCGGCTCCAGCAAGAGCGAACAAAAATAGGATCGACAGACAAGTCGGAATGGTCAAGAAAAAATACAATATATGCGAAATAATTATGGCCCAGTTTCTGTAAAGCAGTTAAAAATGTAAATTAAGGTATGTGTTTTTCTGGAGGAAGGTTGTTTTAGTAACACGCAGTTGCAAATGTTGATGTCACCGTTGGAGGAGAGAGAGAGAAGGAGAAACGGAAGGGTAACATAGAACCTGTGAATTGGAGTGCTTATAACATGTTGAAGGCTGAACCTGATTTCAGGGAAAGAAAATCTCGAATAAAAGATAGATCAAGTACATGTACAAACACCAGCGCACACACACGGAAAACAACCTAATGAAGCTGTACAGTGTCTTAAGACTAAGATCCTGACCTTAATGGGTGCCCTCGGAGAGCTACAGCGCCCCTACGAGATCCACTTCGCGAAGATCCCAAGTCAACGGTCGCCGCCTCAGGGTCTGCTGAATCCCCAATAGCATATCGTACCCACAATCAATTGAAGCAAGAATCCCTAAAGAAGGCGAGACAATGTCCCAGTACCTTAAGCGCCTCACGAAAGTCTTAACGTCTATTGTGGACTGATACCACCCAAGGACATAACGACGGCAGAGATCACACTGTATGAGGCACACCTGAGAAGCAGCTTCATCAATGGAATGAAGTACGAAACAACAAAATAGGTAATAATATACGTGTATTACCTGGGACACGGGAAAGCTGAATTAGATAGAACAATACGTGATATATGCTGAAAAATTGCTGGCTCAAGAGAACCATAACTGGAAATTAAAGATGGAACAGCAATCACATAAATCTCAGTATATTATGATGCAAATGTTCGTTCAGCCGTTGGAGGGAGGAACTGCGGGAAAAGAGAGAGGTACAGGTGGAGTTCGCAAAAGAGGAAGGGATCGCGGAAGTGCGCTTGCAGAGATAGATCTGGCTGTTGCTTTGTTTGCGGAGCAATGGACCACTGGTCGAGACAATGCCCGCACAGACAGCCTCAATCGGTCCTGGAGGCTGGATAACATGGTGACTGACAGGGGACGACTGAGGTTGAGGTGGGTAGGCCGCAAGGTACAGGTAAACCTCTTTCCTTTATACTTGGCAACGAAGAATCCCTTATGCTAATCTCTTCTACTAACCTAACGGGCACTGAGATGTGTCCCAACTCTATATTGAACATTGAGATTGCGAAGTGTGGACAATATGTTCAATATAACTACGATGCGTATATGTCGATGTTATATGTGGAAGGTACACCAGTTACCTTTTTGGTAGATACATGGCCAGCACATTCACTCCTCAAATCAAGAGAGTTCAGACAGTTCACGCCAATAAAAATGAGTGGAATGTTCCTGAACTCAATGGAGGCATCAGGCATCGTGATATGAGAGAGCGTTACCGCACCCATATTGTGTGAAATCAGTAATGTGTATACATTCTAATTCTCAATTTTGTAAGAGGAATTCTTTCCTTTACATTTGATGGCTCGGGACCTCATAGTGAGACTGGGGTTGTATTTTCTCAGTACTCCGACGAGCTTGCAGGTAATTCAAAGGGAAGATTCACAAGTGTAAACTGCAAAATACAACCCACGACCCCTGGTGTATGTCTATGAGTGTCGATTAAGCCAGAGAGCAATGAGTTCATTGAGCAATTCACTCGCCCTGGAAGCAGGTAAAAATGTTAATCCTCTTAACACCGATTTGTTTTGCGTGAATATGCTGCACTGCGCAGCACACATGCACCACGATGGCCCTGAGGAACCATAAGAGAAGTATTGGTTCAGGAGATTGGTTCAACCAGGTCAGTTGTTATTTTGCGAATTTTATTGAAGGGATGGCAGATGTGCAGTCAGTGTGAACTTATGTCAAGTGCCTGTGACGGCAAGTAAACTCTATATTTTTGTTGTGGAAGGCTACGTTCCTCGCGTGTCACTGGCGAAGGTGTCCAGTGACTGGTGGCAGGATTTGGGGCCATGGGTACTAAAGGCATAAAGTACGAAATGTTGGGATTTCTGGGACGATGTGGGTATGTGGTTCAATGCAGATGTGCGGACA
The DNA here is from genome assembly GCF_004010195.1 of Chiloscyllium plagiosum. Classification (NCBI taxonomy): domain Eukaryota; kingdom Metazoa; phylum Chordata; class Chondrichthyes; order Orectolobiformes; family Hemiscylliidae; genus Chiloscyllium; species Chiloscyllium plagiosum. The sequence continues at coordinate 1,550 of NW_025195128.1, read as the reverse complement.
TATAGGAAGAAATTAATTTGTCCAACTCAGGCAATAGAACAGTCGAGGTAACCCCCGCTCGCCCTGAAGAGCCGAGAAGGCTGGCCTGGCGTTTCCCTAAGATAAACTTCTCAGACCCAAGATTAATAACGGTCCCAACTGAATTATGGGTAAAAGGCAAACATGATTTGGGGCTTATACGAGGTTGTGAAACAATACGAGTAACCACGAAGTCGGAGTATCGTCCTTGCAGGGCACAATACCCGTTAAAACCCGAGGCCATGGACGTAGTTACTCCAGTCTTTCAATCTTTCCCAAAGGCTAGAGAGATAATCCCCTATGTAAACTCACCGGTGAGAACTCCCATTTTTCTGATCAAAAAGGCAAAAATTCCAAGTGAACCGGAGGAATGCAGGTTTGTTCAAGACCGACAGGCAGTCAATAACAGTGTTGTCCCGCGCGCTTCAAATGTTCCCAAACCCTATACTGTATTAGTTCAATTTAGACCGGACAGTAAATGGTTCCCTGCTGTGGATTTAGCAAATACATTCTTTAGTGTAACGGTGCATCTAGATAGTCAATTCTGGTTCGCTTTTTCATTCAAAGGGAAATCTTATGAGTTCACACGACTTTGTCAATGTTACTGTGAGTCACCCACCATATATAATGAGGCTCTACGCAGGAGTCTGCAGACTCTTGTTTTAACCCCTGGGTCTGCGCTTCTGCAATCTGCAGACGATTGCTTAATAGTAGCACCGACAGAGGAATAATGTGAGGATTCCATTGCATTGCACGAGGGAAGGACACAAAGCCAGTCTCGCAAAGCTTCGATTTATGCAACAACAGGTGAAGTTCTTCAGTCACTTAATATCTGAACAAGGGAAGGCCATTGGTGAAGACAGAGTGCAAGGAATTCAGCAAATTCCAAGGCTTCACATGACGAAACAATTGCTATCCTTTTTGGGCATACGCTCCTACTGAAGAACGATTATCCCACATTACACAAATCTTGAGGCACCCTGAAGTGACATGACCCATGGAAAGGTGTAGCAGAACCAAGGTCCGTTGCAATGGATCCCAGCGGCCGAGTTGAATTGAAAAAGACGTTTCAAAGTACACCTGCACTGGGGATTCCGAATCCAAACAAGCCTACTGTCAAACGGTAGATGAGAAACATGGCTGCATGACATCTGTGTTGTTGCAGGATCATGGGGGAAAATTCAGGCTGGCAGCTTATTTTTTGGCTTAGCTAGACCTCGTAATGGCAGGGTTGCGTAAATGCCTGCGAGCTGTGGTTGCCGCTGAAAAGGCTGTTGCAGTGTCCAGGGATATAATCGGCTCTGGCGACTTCACCAAACTCATCGCACATGCAGTATCCTTACTGCTTTCCGAGCAAAGGACAGCACATACGTCGGCAGCACGTTGACTCAGATACAATACTGTGTTATTGGAGAAGCCTAACATTGCAATAAAACGATGTAACGTCCTTAATGCTGCTAATCCTCTCACTGGAGAAGGAGACGGAGACTCACATGATTGTATCGCTGTAATTAATGAAATGTGCTGCCAAG
>NW_025195127.1:3653-4325 GCF_004010195.1 Chiloscyllium plagiosum | reverse complement strand
AGACAATTTACCATGGATTGCAGATTTCAGCAGTCCTCTTAATTTATATATATATATATATATATATATATATATATATATAAAATAGTTAAAAATGTTGAATGTTGAATGAGATAAAATAATCAGGGATGAAGATTCGTGGCAGAAGCAAAGCCTTGCGTTGAAATGGCAGTGAACTCTGGCATGCATTTTCGTGAAAAGGAAGCTTCGGTGTGAGCACTAATTTGATAAATTTCTCTGAATGATGTTTTATCCTTGTCTTTTCTTTTAACAGAACTGATTTGGTGATCAAGCCACTGCCTGAGACATTGGGACCATACGTGGAGAGATAAATAAAACCTCATGGGTCATTTGATTGACCATGTGGGTTTCAAGAATGGGTGACAAGGTCTAGTGATACCGATGTAGAGGTAAAAAAGATGAATGTCACCTCGGAGATAAAAAAAAGCATGGGCGAATAAAACATGCACGGAAGAACAGTGTTCAGACCTGGACGTCTGCTTGACAAATAGGTTAGTGTGTGGTTTGAAGGAGCACAAAAGCACAGTTTAAACAAACAGACACTGGCACGTAATCCTTTGATAAACTGACATAGAAATACCCATATTGAGCTGAAATAAAAAGGCAATAATGAAATGAGATATAAACATACCTCAAAAAAAAGCTGGGGAG
>NW_025195127.1:0-1632 GCF_004010195.1 Chiloscyllium plagiosum | reverse complement strand
TCAGCATGGACTGGTGGGGCCCAATAGCCTGTTTCCATACTGTAGGTAATCTAATCACTACATGAGCAATCTTATTGAACTGATCGCATGATTAAAAAGTGTGTGTGTGTATATATATATATATATATATATGTGTGTGTGTGTGTGTTTGTGTGTGCGTGTGTGCAATTTCCGACATCACATTTGAAATTCTCCTGTTCTGTTCACATTGTTGATCGACATTCCATCTCCTCAATGTAACCTGTTTCCTTGCTGTACATTACAATTCATTCTGTCCTGTGAGAATGAGTGATGGTCAAATCCAAGTGACTAGGGGACACCATTATACTTCTCTGCAGTCCCCATTCATTTCTGTCCCCTAACTAATGTCATTTCATTCTGTCTCGGACTCAATAATCCAAGGGTTTTAATGAACAAGGTTATTGCACATATGGTACATGTTTGGCTTTCATCTGAAGAAAAAAAAAGTTAATATTACTGCTTTACAGCAAATGACCTGCTATGAGATATTTGTTAATTCATTTGAAAAAAAAGTAACTGAAGAACATTTTGTGATATAGTTCCATCCACCCTGCGAAAAGAAAACACCCATCGTTCGCCCTCACCACCGACTTCGTTACAGCAGTAGACAAGGTGAGATAAGAACAGTAGCCAGCGATGTCAACAACCAATCCAATCTACTTATCACTGTGAACTGAAGGTGCTGTATTGAGAGGCGCTAAACTGGAACTGTTTGTCGAGTGAATGCCATTGACGTTAGTCTTGATGGATTCTAATTATGTCACTGGATTCTTCCTCTCTCCTATTAGGAAAGGCCTTCTTTCAATGAACTATCGCATTGTAGTAGCACATGCATCAACTCCAACAGTAAAAGGGCGCAGCAGCTGTAGAGACAGGGAAAAGAGAGATCAGAATCTTATAACAGTATTCTGGAAAGTTCCAACAATGGATCAGATTGTGAGAGCAATGGTGGAATGTTCCAACTATGGATCAGAATCTAAGAAAAATGTATGGAATGCTTCAATAAGAGTCAGGATTTTATCCTAAGGTGTTTTCTATCATTTCTGGTCTCGGTCAACTTTACCAGGCAGGTTACTATCTCGTCCTTGCTTGTGTTTTGGTGTTCCTGTTAAGTCTCTCTCTCTATTTCTGTACATTCGTTAATTCCACAAACCATGCTGAACCTCTTTGTTATTTCTGTTATCTAAATTCAGCAAAGACAGAAACTATTGTTTTCTTTTTCAATTACAGAATTATGTGTTTATACAGAAAATATCCAAAATTTAGAAAATGCGAACATAAGAACTAGGAGCAGAAGTAGGACATGAGGCCTTTCGAGCCTGCTTTGCCATTCAATAATATCATGGCTGAGCTTTTTGTGTCTTCAACTCCACTTAGCCACCCTCTCACCATAACTCTTAATTTCTTTGCTGTTTGAAAAAAAAAAATCTATTTTAGCTTTAAAACGATTTACTGAAGAAGCTTCAAACATTTGACTGGAAAGAAAATTCCGTAGATTTACAATCCTCAAGGTGAAGAAATGCTTTCTCAGTTCAGTCCTAAATCTGCTCTCCCTATTTTTGACGCTATGTCCTCTTATCCTATTTCCACCTGACAGTGGAAACATTCTCT
>NW_025195126.1:0-4325 GCF_004010195.1 Chiloscyllium plagiosum | reverse complement strand
CTATTTACCTGCGACTCCACTTTCAAGGAGCTAATAACCTGCACTCCAAGGTTTCTTTGTTCAGCAGCACTCCCTAGGACCTTACCATTAATGCATGTTGGATGAATTCTTTGTTAGTGCCAGGACAAATTCAAAATGTCGAGAGTGGAGTGAGAGAGAAACTGTGACTGGCAAAGGGAGAATATGAAAATAGAATGGTGGGTACCACCAAAAGAACACAAGAATTTCTGTATATAGTATAGTATTCAGGGTACTAGGAGGTGGGTTGGGCTAATTAAGAGAAAAGAGCATGTGAATTGCTAGGGGGCACAAGGCAAAGCTAGAATACTTAATGAGCACTTTGCATTGGTGCTTACTAACGAAAAAAAAGGTGCTGACAAAATTTCAGTAGAAGTAATAAAAATTGATCAGAAGGTGATACTGAAAAGGCTGACTATGGTAAGAGTGGAATTTGCATCCCATGTTGCTTAAAGGACGTGGCATTGGAGTTTGTAGAATGTCTTACTGCAGTCTTCTAATCTTTGCTGTATTGGGTAGGCTCCAGATGATTGAGGATTGGAAAATGTGACACCATAGGGCTTTCCTAGCCACTAAAGGTTGGCCAGTTTTAAAACCACTGAGTAAAGATTTAGAAATAATCGTGGGAAAAAAAAATCAACAGGCACTTCTAAAGGTATCAGTTAAATAACAAACACCAGCATGAAGTCCTGAATGGCATGTCATGTTTGACTAACCTGATTGAATGATGTGGAGGTGCCTATGTTGGACTGGGGTAGACAAAGTCAGAAGTCGCATGACACCAGGTTACAATCCAACAGGTTTTTGTGAAACCACAAGCTTTCGGAGCACTGCTCCTTTGTCAGGTGAAGTCACCTGATGAAGGAGCAGCACTCCGAAAGCTTTTCGTTTCAAATAAACCTGATGGACTATAACCTGGTAACCTGATTGAATATTTTGAAGTAAGAGTAGATTGAAGGGAAAACAATGGATATTGACAATATAGACTTTAAGAAAACAATTAACAAAGTACTTTATAAAGGACTGGTTAAAAAATATATGAGGAATAGGAGAGTCATTGTTAATTTGGATTAAAAATGGGCCTAAGGACAAAACAGTGAATGATGCTATGTGGTTGTTTCTCAGACTGAAGAATGTTAAACAGTGGTGATCTGACATCACTGCTAGGTCAACTGCTCTTTTTGATGCATTAAATGATTTGAATATTGGAGGATAAAGCAAAATTTCACAATTTACTTATTCTGAACTTGAAGGTGTAGCTGACAATGAGGATCACAGCGATTAGTTCCAACTGGGCATCAATAGGCTCACCAAATGGGCAGACAATGAGGTCTGCAGATGCTGGAGATCAGAGTTGAGAGTGTGTTGCTGGAAAAGCAGGTAGGCGTGATCTGAGGAGCAGGAAAATCAATGTATCAGGCCAGAGCCAATCATCAGGAAGGGAGCCCTGGTGAATGGCTCTGGCCCGAAACTTTGATTTTCCTGCTCCTTGGATCACGCCTGACCTGCTGTGCTTTTCCAGCAACACACACTCAACTCACCAAATGGGCAGATGTGTCATATAGAATACAGTACAGAGAATGTACAATAATGGAACGTTTCCAGGGATTAGCACCGTTCTTCTTAAAAAAAAGAGGACATTAATGGGAAAATTTATTGAGGTATGCAAGATTATGACATGTTTAGATTAAGCAGACATAGGCAAAGCTGTTTCTATTACCTGGTGGTACAATGACTGTGTGTCAGAATGTTGTGTTTTGGGCAAGATTTGCAGGGAATATGTGCGTAAGAAGCTTTTTATGCAGTAAGCAGTAATGGTGTTGAACTCACTGCCTATAAGATTAGATTTGATTAGATTAGATTAGATTAGATTACAGTGTGGAAACAGGCCCTTCGGCCCAACAAGTCCACACCGACCCGCCGAAGCGAAACCCACCCATACCCCTACATTTACCCCTTACCTAACACTACGGGCAATTTAGCATGGCCAATTCACCTGACCCTGCACATCTTTTGGACTGTGGGAGGAAACCGGAGCACCCGGAGGAAACCCACGCAGACATGGGGAGAACGTGCAAACTCCACACAGTCAGTCGCCTGAGGCGGGAATTGAACCCGGGTCTCAGGCGCTGTGAGGCAGCAGTGCTAACCACTGTGCCACCGTGCCGCCCAAAGGTGATGGAAATTGAGACAGGGTGATTTCAGAAGAAAGTTGAAAGAAATAAAAATGTAAGTGTACAGGATAAAGTGGAGGAAATGGAACTATGCCTGCAATTAGATTTTTATACAAAGAATTACCATGGTGCTTCTGTTGTGCCTTGTTACTGTGAAGTTTTGCACTCCACTAATTAATCTATTGAGGTACTGTAATTCAAATGGTTTAATCTTACATATGCATACACAATCTGTCTCATATCTTAATTCTTACTGTCACAATGTTTCAATAAAGCTTTTAATGTTTGCATTTGTATGTAAATATTTTCTTATTGCACTTGGTAAACCAAACACATTCCTCAAAATGTTTTTGGACTCAAGTTCACAATTTATTTCCAAAATAAACTGACATTTCTATTGCCCAAAATCATTTCAATAATATTTAAAAATGCAATAGTTGTAAACTTTGCAATAATCTGATACAATTTATCCACTGATTTGTCTTTTATACTTTTTGACATCTCAGATCAAAATTTTAATTGCAGGTCTGGCAGGATCTGCACTCTGAACATGTATAAAGTGCACTCATTATCTGGATCTATCAAACCCAAATACTATTGAAATTCCAGCAGTTAGGTTTTTTAAAATAAAAGCTTAATGGATAGAATTTTGAAGGTAAGGGACTAATTGTTTTGTTGATGGTTAGAAAATGTAAACATATTAACTACTATCAGATATGAAACAGATCCACGTGCAAGAAGCAAATGTTTTCTGCTAACCTGTTAGAAAGTTACAAATACATGCTGTCAGATCCAGGAATTTCTTGCAATTTCCAGTGAAGATATAAAGATGTAAAGGGATATGGGGATACTGTGGGGAAATAACATTGAGATAGAAGTTCAGTAATGATCCAATTGAATGGCAGAGTAAACTTGATGGACTGAACAGGCTATGTTACCTATGTCCTGTTTCTCTCAATATTGATGGACATTAAAGATTTACCAGTGAACTAATCTCTTTTATTCCATCCATAGGTTTCAGCAACAATTAGGTCAATCCGAACAGTTCTGACAATCTCAATGGAGGTGCCGGACAAGGGACACACTACTGAGTTTTTATATCCAAGAGCACTTCTTTTTTGCTAAACCCTAGCCTACTGTCTAATGCTAATGAAAGCTCACTGTTATACTCTAATGCTGCTAAATCTCACTCTGCTAACCAGTAATGCTCACTATTTGATATTTACTTTCACCTGGTGAACTTGCATTCCATCTTAGAACTCATCTTTATCTTAAAAAAAGGATAAACATTAATTACTTAAAGCAATATCCATGCCACACATTATGAATCTTGCATCCGCTTTCATTTCCCAACCTCCTGGTACTGTAAAATGCTATGCCCCCCCCCCCCACCACCACCAATGCCGCCACCACCAACCAAACTCTTTTCCTTTACCTTAGGAACTGCTCTGCTTTCCACTTCATCCAATGTGTGCTTTCTGAAATGTGGTTTCATATCCTAACATTTAAATATGCTTTTATTAGTTCTTCTGCATTTTCTTGACAATGAATTTGTTATTCCCATGCTTCCTCAATTACCCTGTCATGACTGTCTTCTATTTTTCTCATTTTTTTCATTTGCTTGCACAACATTTCATTTGTTGATTGTTTATCCAGTTAGATGTTGTCTGCAAGTTGCTGACTTCACTCTCTGCTTCTAAGATTACAGTTTTTAGATTTGTATTATTGAACATGCTTGTAGTTGGTTTCTTCATCCTAATCATTTGATATATGTATGTATGATTTATTTATGTTACAACTTTATTGTCACAACCAAGTGCTCTCTGGCTTGCATCAAAAATATTATAAAGTCTAACTTTGTGTAGACGGTAAAATGTCTTAAATGCCATCTTTGCTTGAATCAGGGTGAATGAAATGGTTAATTATTGTGATTAATTTTAATTTCTAAAGAAGTATTTAAATAAGTCTTGCATGAGAAGTTCCTTTGGCTCCTTATTGATTCACTGACTAGTGGAAAAGGTAATTCATATGCAGTTTGGTTCAGTGATATTACTGTCATGTCTAATTCAGATGGGGGCTGTGGGTTCAAATCTAGCTCCGTGGATAGGGTAAATAGGCAAAGTCTTTTCCCTG
>NW_025195125.1:0-4325 GCF_004010195.1 Chiloscyllium plagiosum | reverse complement strand
TCCCTCCTGTTCCCCAGTACCTGCTGCTGGTGTTACTGTCCCTCCTGTTCCTCAGTACCTGCTGCTGGTGTTACTGTCCCTCCTGTTCCTCAGTACCTGCTGGGCAGATTTACAGCAGCCGCTCCCATTGCATGGTGAAAAGTGGAAGGCGGAGAAGTTGAAGTCGGACGTGAGGCACGTGAAGCTCAGGGTGAAATGTCTGTCGGGCGGTTGCCTACCTGTCAGGCAGTGATGCTCCATTGCGGAGGAGGGTTGTGAGCAGCTCCCGGCTATACCTGAAGCCTTTCTGGTCCATTGTTAATGCCATTCCCAGTCTTCAGCCCCAGTGACATTGGTGTTTTTGTTCTGCACTCCCCTGGTTGACCTTGGCAAATTAGAGGTGGCATGAAGACTCAATGCTTCCCACTTCTGCCTCACAGCACCAGGGCCCTGGGTTCCACCCTCGGCTGACTCTCTGTGTGGAGTTTGGGTATTCTCCCCGTATCTGCTTGCGTTTTTCCTGGGTGCTCTAGTTTCCTCCTACAGTCCAAAGATGTGCAGGTTCTGTGGACCGGCCATGCTAAATTGTCCGTGCTGTCCGAGGATGTGCAGACTAGCTGGATGAGCCTTGGGAATTGCAGGCTTACAGGGAGAGGGTGGGACACTCTTTGGAGGGTCAGTGCAAAGGCCATGGGCCAAATGGCCTCTTCCTGCACTGTAAGGATTCTATGATTCACATTTGTTGGTGGCTGAGGAATTCGAGTGCTGGCTGGTCAAGCTTGGAATGGCTGGTTAACACACCAACTTAAATATCTTTACACATACCCAAGTGTTCCAGTGACTGGGTGGGAGGGTGGTCCCACTTACTTGGAAAACCATCTGGGATACATTTTCGAGGGAGGCTGGTCGATGCCAGGATAATGTCCTGGCATCACTTTCAGAGGATTAAGTAGGTGTCCATGCCCGGACCCACCACCAGGTCAATTTCCCTGAGGTCTTTCCATTGTTTCATTTCCAATGACCTTCTCTCACCCATTTCCAAACATGCCTTCTGGCTCAGGACAGGGTGAAATGGCACATTCTACAGAATTGTTAAACAGCAGTTCCTGTGAACTTTGTCTTTCCCAGTGAAACCATGGACAACTTCCAACCCACATCTCTCCCCACAGTCAAACTCCTCTGTCCCCGGAATCATTTTAATTTGGATAAATGTGCGGTATTGCATTTTGAGAAAACAAACTAGGGCAGGAATTATAGGTTAATGGTTGGGCTCTGGGTAGTGTTGTTGAACAGAGAGACCAAGCAGTTCACTTATAAAATTCTTTGAAAGTTGTGCCACAGATAGACAGGGTATTTAAAAAGACATTTGCACGCTTGCCTTCATTGCTCAGATCATTGAGTGTAGGACTTGGGATGTCATGTTGAGGTTGTATAGAGTTAGAAATCACACAATTCCAAGTTATAGTTGTGCAGGCTTATTTAGAAACTAGTGCTGTAACTTTAACTGTAACCTGGTGTTGTGTGCTTTTTAATTTTGCCCACCCCAGTCCAACACCAGCGCCTCCGTATTGACATTGTACAGAGCATTGGTAAGGCCACTTTTGGCAGACAGTGTCCAGTTCTGGTCACCCTGCTATAGGAAGGGTGTTATTAAATTGGAGAGGGTTCGTTGAAATTAACGTGGATCCAGTAATTCTTCTTTTGGGGTTGCCAAATCTTCCTTCTCTGAGGGAACACGCGAAGAGACTGTATAACATTCTTACCCATTGTACGAGGCAGAACATTCTAGTGAATTGAATGTCAGAAAACCCTCCAGGTCTTATGGCGCAGGCTAGAGATGGAGCATCTCCCCCAAGATTACCTCACAAATATGGCGCACCACAAAACAGAACAGTTTTACAAGACATGGCGGCCCTTTTTAAATTATATTAGACCATAAGACCATAAGACATAGGAGTGGAAGTAAGGCCATTCGGCCCATCAAGTCCACTCCGCCATTCAATCATGGCTGATGCGCATTTCAGCTCCACTTACCAGCGTTCTCCCCGTAGCCCTTAATTCCTCGAGACAACAAGAATCTATCAATCTCGGCCTTGAAGACATTTAGCGTCCCGGCTTCCACTGCACTCCGTGGCAATGAATTCCACAGGCCCACCACTCTCTGGCTGAAGAAATGCCTCCGCATTTCTGTTCTGAAATGACCCCCTCTAATTCTAAGGCTGTGTCCACGGGTCCTAGTCTCCTCGTTTAACTGAAACAATTTCCTAGCATCCACCTTTTCCAAGCCATGTATTATTTTGTACGTCTCTATTAAGTCTCCCCTTAATCTTCTGAACTCCAACGATGCTGACTCATCAGCAATATTAATTACGGCCATGGTATAGCCGTGGGAATCGGTCTGGGTGACTGTGGGGCCATGGGAGAGGGAGACAGAGGGTACTATAGCTGGTACTCCCAGGGATAGGAGCCTCAGTGCAGGTGTGAAGAGTGAAATAGAATAAAGTAGTGAGATATAATTTAAGTTATTTGAATTTAGTTTAAGCTAGTACTTATTTAATATGTTTGTAGTTTAGGTTAAGTTAAGTAGATATGTCTGTTTTGGTAGAATGGTGGTCATTCATTAACAATGTTACGGCTTTGTTGTCCTGCCTTTTTTTTTTTGCTGTTTTGATGGGGTTATTCTTTTTTTGTATATAAATGTTTTGTGGAAGATTTTAAAAGGTTTTCAATAAAAATATTTTAAAACCATTGGAGAGGATTCAGAAAAGATTTACCAGAACGTTGCTGGACTGAAGGGTTTGAGTTATAAGGAGAAGGTGGGACTTTATAAAAAGTAGGAGGCAGAGGTTTATAAAGTTTTATAAAATCATGAGGAGCACAGATAGGACAAATAGCAAAGGCCTTTTCCCTAAGGTGGGGGAGTTCAAAACTAGGGGGCTTGTTTTGAAGGTGAGAGGAGAGTGATTTAAAAGGGACCCGAGGGGCAACCTTTTTAAATCAGAGAGTGGTCCGTGTGTGAAATGAACTGACAGAGCAAGTGGTAAGAGTGGGAAATTATAAAATTTCAAAGACATTTGGACAGGTATGTGAATAGGAAAGGTTTAGAGAGATATGGGCCAAATGCAGACAAGAGGGACTAGTTTAGTTTGGGAGACTTGGTCAGCATGGATGGGTTGGACCATCGGACCTGTTTCCAAGCTGTACGGCTCGATGACTCTATGCCGTCCCTCCTAAAACAGGGTGACCAAAGCTGCATGCAGTACTCCAAATGTGGCCTTGCCAATGTCCTGTGCAGCATAAACATGACGGTGCAACTCCCGTACTCAATGCTTTGACCGATGAAGGCAAGCATGCTAAATGCCTTCTTCACCAGCCTGTCTACCTGAACTGCTGTCGTCCATCTGGTTCAGGCAGACCCATAGTGCCATTACAGTGGAAGTCCATGAATTTGTCCCAGTAAGACTAAAGGAGCGAATATAGTTCCAAGTCAGGATGGTGAGTGGCTTAGAGGGGAATTTACAGCCTGTGGTGTGCCCATGTAGATGCTGATTGTAGATCACGGTTTTGGAAGATGCTGTGTAAAGTGCTTTGGCAATCTGGCTTCAGTTATGAGGAACAGTTGCTGATAATATGATTGGCATTTCGTAAAGCAATTGGTGATAACTTTCTGAATTTTTGAAAAAGTAACAGATTTTGTTAATGATATACCTATGATGGACGGGAGCTTGGATTCTGGTAACAACGTTTTCATGTTTTACAACACCCAGTCACAGAGATTTAGTTTGAACTACACATCACAGCCCAACACTGTGCAATGTTAGTGGCCACTGGAGACTAGTTTAACTTCTATATTTACACAGGCCATTACATTTCCATTTACTGTCAGCTGGATCAGTAGCCACAGATCTCAGATAATTCACAAAGGAAATGGGATTAAAAGGAAGACTTTCTTCACATAACATGGTAAGAAAAAAAATGGAATTAATTTGTAAGGGAGTGAAGGGAGCATCATCTAAAAATGCATTAAAATGAAGTTAACATGCATTTGAAACGATATTTGCCCATGCTCACTTACTTATATGAAGAGGTAACAGAAAGGGTAGACAAGTGTAATGAAGCAGATGTAATTCATGCAGATTTTCAGAAGACTCGAACAAGATGGCACAAAATAGACTAATGAGAAAGGTCAGAGCATATGAGTCATGTGCCAATGTTGGAATGGGTAGCTGGCTGGCTTCCAGACTCAGTGCAGTTCCCAGATTAAATTATTGATCTAGACTTTCCAACTAAAACCAGCTTTCAAATTTGCAGATGGCAGCAAATAGTTGGGGATGTGGAGGGGGATG
>NW_025195124.1:3341-4324 GCF_004010195.1 Chiloscyllium plagiosum | reverse complement strand
GAAATAATTACAGAAGCCGCTGGAAACACTGAATAGTTCCAACAGCTTCTGTAGTGGTGGGGAGGGAGGATTAATGTGTCAAATCTATACAAGGATAAAATAAACTCCAGTTTCAAAACAGTCAGAGTTCCTAAGTTTTACAAACATCCGTATAACATTTTTCTGAGCCATCAATTCCCCTTAAACCCTTCCAATGTGGAATAGCATCTTTCTGATTCTCACTTTGAGAGATGTCCCTCAGTGAGCTCCTCCACCATTCTTTCCATTTCACTGGGGACCCGCCATCCACAGTCTCCAATCAAATGACCTGAACTCAGACACACAGAGATCTTAAAGAGTGACACAATGCAGATAGGAACATAGAACATAGAACATAGAAGGATACAGCGCAGTACAGGCCCTTCGGCCCTCGATGTTGCGCCGATCCAATCCCACCTAACCTACACTAGCCCACTATCCTCCATATGCCTATCCAATGCCCGCTTAAGTGCCCATAATGAGGGAGAATCCACCACTGCTACTGGCAGGGCATTCCATGAACTCACGACTCGCTGAGTAAAGAACCTACCCCTAACATCTGTCCTATACCTACCCCCCACACTTAATTTAAAGCTATGCCCCCTTGTAATAGCTGAATCCATACGTGGAAAAAGATTCTCACTGTCGACCCTATCTAAACCCCTAATCATCTTGTACACCTCTATCAAGTCACCCCTAAACCTTCTTTTCTCCAATGAAAACAACCCCAAGTGCCTCACCCTTTCCTCATACGATCTTTCTACCATACCAAGCAACATCCTGGTAAACCTCCTCTGAACCCGTTCCAGTGCCTCCACATCCTTCCTATAGTATGGCAACCAAGACTGCACACAATACTCCAGATGCGGCAGCACCAGAGTCTTATACAACTGCAACATGACCTCAGAACTCCGGAACTCAATTCCTCTACCAATAAAAGCCAGTACACCATATGCCTTCTTCAC
>NW_025195124.1:0-2549 GCF_004010195.1 Chiloscyllium plagiosum | reverse complement strand
ACTGCAGCGGCACAGGTTCTGGGAATAGGCCAGACCTGTGCCACATATAACAGCAATGACAGTGCCTCACACCTGATGACCAGGCTTTTTCCCGCGATGGAGAGCGACCGTAGCGTCCATCTGCCCAGTTTCTGCCTCACTTTGCTGATACGCTCCTCCCAAGACTTGGCGCACGCCCCAGCCCCCCCGAACCAAATACCCAGCACCTTCAGGTGGTTGTTCCTGACGGTGAAGGGGATCGAGGATTGGTCGGCCCAGTTCCCGAAGAGCATGGCCTCGCTCTTGCTTCGATTTACCTTGGCCCCTGAGACCCGTTCGAACTGGTCACATATGCGCATGAGTCTGCGCACGGACAGCGGATCCGAGCAGAAAACGACGACGTCATCCATGTACAGGGAGGCCTTAACCTGCAGGCTCCCGCTGCCAGGAATAATGACCCCTCTCAGGCTCGCATCCTTCCTGATGGACTCGGCAAATGGCTCTATGCAGCACACAAACAAGGCAGGACAGAGAGGACAGCCTTGTCTGACTCCAGATATGACTGGGAAGCTATCTGATTCCCACTCATTGATTGAGACTGCACTGACAATGTTGGTGTAGAGCAGTCTGATCCAATTGCAGATTCCCTCCCCAAAGCCCATTTTGGAGAGAACATCTCTCATATACCTGTGTGATATCCTGTCAAAGGCTTTCTCCTGGTCCAGGCTGATAAGGCAGGTGTCCAACCCTCTGTCCTGCACGTAGGCGATCGTATCCCTGAGGAGTGAGAGACTCTCAGCGGTCTTACTGTCCGGCACAGCACAGGTTTGGTCAGGGTGAATCACCAACCCCAGAGCAGACCTGACCCGGTTGACGATTACCTTTGACAGAATTTTGTAATCCGCATTCAACAGTGAGTTTGGTCTCCAATTTTTGAGTTCCTTCTTCTCCCCCTTCCGTTTGTAGACGAGGGTGATGATGCCTTTCCTCACGGATTCACTCATGGTACCTGCCTGAAGCATACTGACATACACCTCCAGCAGGTCCCGGCCAATCAAGTCCCACAGAGCGGAATAGAGCTCGACCGGTAAGCCGTCGCTTCTGGGAGTTTTATTCTTTTCGAAGGACTCGAGGGCCTTTGTCAGCTCGTCCAGATATAGCGGCTGGTCCAGCCTCTCCCGTGTTCTATCGTCTAAGACCTCCGTGATGGAGGACAGGAACGACTGGGAGACCGTGCTGTCGGTCGGCTTCGCGTCATACAGACAGGCATAGAAGAATTTACTGATCCTCATGATGTCAGCCTGAGATGACGTTACCGAGCCCTCTTCTTCCTTCAGGCTGCTGAGCACGGAGCTCTCTTTGTGCACCTTCTGGAAGAAGAAACGTGAGCACGTCTCGTCCTGCTCCACCGAGCGGACCCTGGACCGGAAGATTATCTTGGAGGCCTCCGAAGCAAAGAGCGAGGCTTGCTGGGCCTTCACCTCCTTGAGGTCCTCCGTGACATCGACCCCCAACGTCTGCAGCAGGAGCAGGTTCTGCATACTTTCCTGTAGCTGGGACAGTTTCCCCGCCTCTCTCTCGCCTCCTGAACACCTTTGAGGATGAAGAACCTCTTGATGTTCCCTTTTACTGTTTCCCACCAGTCCGCTGGGGACTTAAAGAGGGGCTTCACGGTTCTACAACCTGCGTAGTCCCTCTTGAGCTCCTCAATGTTTCCCGGGGTCAACAGCTTTGTGTTCAGTTTCCACACTGCCTTACCAGCCCGCTGGTCGTCCTGTAGGTGATAGTCGACCAGCAGGAGGCCGTGGTCAGAGAAGAACACCGGCTTGACGTCGGTGGATCTGACCGAGAGCGTTCGGGACACAAACAGGTAATCTATCCTTGAGCGGATAGACCCGTCTGCCCGTGACCAGGTGTATCTACGCTGCGCTCCGTCTGCAGGGGCGCTGAAGACGTCATGCAGCTTGGCATCTTTTACCGTGTCCATCAGGGCTCTGGACGTGGTGTCCAGTTTACTGTTCCCCCCCGCCGGATCGTCCATCTGCATCAATGATACAGTTGAAGTCTCCGGCAGAATGACCGGCCTGGACGTAGCCAGCAACAGTGGAAGCGTGCTGCAGGACGGCCAACCGTACACTCTTACCCACTGGGGCGTACACATTAATCAGTCTCGGGGAGCATTCCTCTACATGACGTCGGCGATGAGGAGGCGCCCGCCCACCACCTCCTTAACCTCGGAGATGGTGAAGTTGCCTCCTCTCAACAGGATACCCAGGCCAGAGGCGCGGCTATCGTTGCCCCCCGACCAAACTGACGGCCCATGGGCCCACAAGCTCGACCATCTCCTGTAGCTGCTGAGGTGCGGTAGCCCACACTCCTGCAGGAACAGGACGTCGGCTTTAACGTTGGCCAGGAAGGCTTTCATAGAAACACATCGCGTAGCCGATTTGATGCTACGCACATTGATGCTGTTAATTTTTAACCACATTTTAACAGTTTACAAGGTTGGCACTGTCCATTTGTTGCTGGTCTTGCACCTCTGGGGTAGCTGTGTGCATCCCCATGGTGAC
>NW_025195123.1:0-4324 GCF_004010195.1 Chiloscyllium plagiosum | reverse complement strand
GAAAGGATAGCAAAGATGATTCTGGATAGGAGCCGAGTAGCAGGGTAGTTGGTATAGGGGCTTTAACTTTCCAAATATTGACTAGAAGTACTATAACTTTAGATGGGTCAATTTTTGTCCAATGTGTGCAGGAGGGTTTCCTGACACAGTATGTAGACAGTCCAACGAGGGACGAGGCCACATTGGATTTGGTACTGGGTAATAAACCTGGCCAGGTGCTAGATTTGGAGGTAGGTGAGCACTTTGGTGATTAGTTTACATTCCCTACAGTGTGGAAACAGGCCCTTCGGCCCAACAACTCCGCACCGACCCTCCGAAGAGCTGCCCACCAAGACCCATTCCCCTAACTAATGCACCTAACACTACAGGCAATTTTGCATGGCCATTTCACCTAACCTGCATGTCTTTGGACTGTGGGGGGAAACCCACGCGGATACTGGGATAGTGTGCGGGCTCCACACAGGCAGTTGCCCGAGATGGGAGTTGGGCTCCACACAGGCAGTTGCCCGAGATGGGAGTTGAACCTGGTTCCCTGGCGCTGTGAGTCAGCGGTGCTAACCACTGAGCCACCGTGCCGTCCCACAATTTGGTTTCGTTTACTTTAACGATGGAAAGGGATAGGTAAATACCAGTGTACCTGTCAGGCAGGGAAGAAGTGGTTGAGTGAGGGAACGGTGGTTTGCTCAAGAAGTTGCATCTCTTGTCAAGAGGAAGAAGGTGGCTTATGCTAGGATGCGATGTGAAGGCTTAGTTAGGCACTTGAGAGTTACAGGTTAATCAAGAAAGACCTAAAAAGAGAGCTAAGAAGAGCCAGGAGGGAACATGAGAAGCCATTGTAGGACAGGATCAAGGAAATCCCTAAAGCTTTCTATAACTTTCAGGAATAAAAGAACGATGAGACTAAGATTTGGGCCAATCAAGGACAGTAGTGGGTAGTTGTACGTGCAGTCCAAGAGATAGGAGAAGAGCTACAGGAATATTTTTCCTCCGTATTTGCACTGGAAAAAGACAATGTTGTCGAGGAGAATGCCGCGATAGAAGCTACTAGACTAGTTGGGATTGAGGTTCATAAGGAGGAGATGTTAGCAATTCTGGAAAGTGTGAAAATAGGTAAGTCCCCTAAGCTAGATGGAATTTATCCTCGAATTCTCTGGGAAGCCAGGGAGGAGATTGCCGAGCTTTTGGATTTGATCTTCATGTTGTCCTTTTTTACAGGGATAGTGCCAGAAGACTGGAGGATGGCAAATGTTGTCCCTTTGTTCAAGAAGGGGAGTCGAGAAAACCCTGATAATTATAGACCAGTGAGCCTTACTTCGGTTGGGGGTAAAGTGTTGGAAAAGGTTACAAGAGATAGGATCTATAATCATCTAGAAAGGAATAAGATGATTAGGGATAATCAACACTGTTTTGTGAAGAGTAAGTCATGCCTCACAAGCCTTATTGAGTTTTTTGAGAAGGGGAACCAAAAAGGTGGATGAGAGTAAATGGTTGATGTGGCATATATGGATTTCAGTAAGGTGTTTGATAAGCTTCCCCGTGGTAGGCTATTGCACAAAATGTGGAGGCATGGAATAGAGGGTGATTTAATGGTTTGGATCAGAAATTGGCTAGTTGAAAGAAGACAGAGGGTGGTGGTTGATGGCAAGTGTTCATCCTGGAGTTCAGTTAGTAGTGGTGAACTGCAAAGATTTGTTTTGGGGCCACTGTCATTTGTCAGTTTTACAAATTACCTGGATGAGGGTGTAGAAGGATGGGTTAGTAAATTTGCAGATGACACTAAGGTTGGTGGAGTTGTGGATAGTGCCGAAGGATGTTGCTGGTTACAGAGGGACATAGAGAAGCTGCAGAGCTGGGCTGAGAGGTGGCAAATGGAGTTTAATGCGGAAAGGTGTGAGACGATTCACTTTGGAAGGAGCAACAGGAAAATAAAGAGTACTGGATACTAATGGTGAGATTTTTGGTAGTGTGGATAAGCAGAGAGATCTCTGTGTTCATGTACATAGATCTCTGAAAGTTGTCAGGTTGATAGAGTCGTTAAGAAGGCATACGGTGTGTTGACTTTTATTGGTAGAGGGATTACGTTTCTGAGCCAAGAGGTCATGTTGCAGCTATACAAAACTCTGGTACGGCTGCACTTGGAGCGTTGCATGCTGTTCTGGTCACCACATTATAGGAAGGATGTGGAAGCTTTGGAAAGGGTTCAGAGAAGATTTACTAGGATGTTGCTTGATAAGGAGGGAAGGTCTTATGAGGAAAGGCTGAGTGACTTGAGGCTGCTTTTGTTCAAGAGAAGAAGGTGGAGAGGTGACTTAATTGAGACATATAAGATAATCAGAGGATCAGATAGGGTGGACAGTGAGAGCCTTTTTCCTCAGATGGTGATGGCTAGCATGATGGGATATAGCTTTAAATTGAGGGATGATAGATATAGGACAGATGTCAAAGGTCGTTTCTTTACTCGGAGAGTAGTAGTGGCGTGGAACACCCTGCCTGCAACGGTAGTAGACCCACCAACGTTAGGGGCATTTAAATGATCATTAGATAAACATATGGATGACAATGCAATAGAGTAGGTTAGATGGACTTCAGATTGGTTTCAAAGGTTGGCGCAACATCATGGGCCAAAGGACCTGGACTGCACTGTAATGTACTATGTTTAGACAAAGCACTGGGAAAATTGATGTGGGCGGCATGGTGGCACAGTGGTTAGCACTGCTACCTCACAGCGCCAGGGACGCGGGTTCATTTCCCGCCTCAGGCGACTGTGGGTTGCGCTTCGGCAGGTCGGTGTGGACTTGTTGGGCCGAAGGGCCTGTTTCCACACTGTAATGTAATATAATCTAATCTAATCTAAATTATTGTGGATGTTGGAATCTATACTGAAATCAACAAATGCTGGAGACCACAGCAGGTCTGGCAGCATCCATGGAGAGAGAGCAAGCTAACGTTTTGAGTCTAGACGACTCTTCATCAGAGCTGACGCAAAGTGTGAAAGGGACAGTATTTATGCCATAGTTTGGGGGAGCGTTGATAATTCAGATAATTCAGAACAATGGTGTGTCTACCTGCCATACTGAAAAGAACAGACAGCCCCACTGGGTAGGTAGAGGGGAGGTATAGAGGGATGAATATCTAATCACTCTTATACGTCTAATCCCCATCAGGATGGTCTGAGAGCTCTCGGCTTCTTCCTCGACCAGAGGCCTGAACAATCCCCATCCTCCACCACTCTCCTCCACCTGGCTGAACCTGTTCTCTCACAGCGCAATTTCTCCTTAAATTCATCTCATTTCTGCCAAGTGAAAGGAATGGCAGAAATATGTGGGTCCCAGTGATGCCTGCCTTTTTATGGGGCATCTGGAACAATCCTTGGTCCAGTCCTACACCAACCCCCTCCCACAACTCTTTGTTCAGTACTTTGACAATTGTTTTGGTGCTGCTTCATGCTCCCACGGAGACCTTGAAAACTTTGTTCACTTTGCCTCCAATTTCCAACCCTGTGTAATTCTCACATCATTAATTTCAAACACTTCCCTTCCTTATCTTGACCTATCTCCATTACAAAGTCACTGACCCCCGTAGCTACCTTCACTACAGCTTGTCACACCCCACGTCCTGCAAGAATTCCATCCCATTCTCGAAGTTCCTTTACCTATATCATATCTGTTCGGATGATGCTGACATCGCTTGCTTCTTCCATAACCGTGGTTTCCCACCCACTGTGGTTGACAGGGCCCTCAACTACAACTGACCAATCACCCGCACTTCCATCCTTGCCACTTTCCATTACTCACAATAGTGTGATTGTGTTCCCCTTGTCCTCGCTTTTCATCCCCCTCCCTCCCCTTGTCTACAGTTTGTAGAAATTGTTCCCTCTGGGACACCATCGCCCATTCCTCGACCACTAACATCATTCCCCCCTACCCCCTACACAGCACCCTCCCATACAACCATAGAAGGTGCAACACCTGCCCCCTCACCTCCTCCCTGCTCACCATCCAAGGGCCGAAACAGCCTTTTACAGGTGAAGCAGCATTTCACCTGTACCTCCTCCAATGTGCTATATATGCTGCACCCAATGTGGCCTATTCTGCATTGGAGAAACCAGACACAGACTAGGTGTCCACTTTGCAGAACACCTCCAGTTTGTGCACAAGCAATGCCCTGACCCTCCTGTAGCCAGTTATTTTAACAGAGCATTCTGTTCACATTTATCTGTTCTCAACATGCTGCAGTGTTTCAGTGAATCACAGCGCAAACTGGACAAACAACATCTCATCTTCAGACTAGACACTTTACAGCCTTCTGGACTTAATATTGAGTT
>NW_025195122.1:2841-4324 GCF_004010195.1 Chiloscyllium plagiosum | reverse complement strand
CCTATACGCCAACTACTTCTCATGTCTCCTCCTAGTTCTGCTGAGCTCTCTTTTTTAGGTCTTTCCTGGCGTCCGTGTAACCCTCAAGCGTCCGAAATGAGTTTTCACATTTTGTCCTAGCATAAGCCTTCTTCTTCTTCTGGACCAGGGATTCCACTTCCTTAGTAAACCACGGCTCACGCGTTCTGTACCTTCCGCCCTGCCCGCCAGGTGCATACTTATCTAGGACACACAGGACCTTTTCCTTGAATAAGCTCCACATTTTTAATGTGCTCATCCCCAGCAGTTTCCTTCCCCATTCTATGCTTCCGAAATCTTTCCTAATTGCATCGTAATTTCCCTTCCCCCAGCTGTAACTCTTGCTTAGTGGAGTACACCTATCCCTTTTCATCACTAAAGTAAATCTGACAGAATTGTGATCGCTGTCTCCAAAGTGCTCACCTACTTCCAAATCTAACACCTGGCCAGGCTCGTTGCCCAGTACTAAATCTAAAGTGGCTTCGACCCTTGTAGGCCTGTCTACATAACATGTCAGGAAACCCTCCTGCACACACTGGACAAAAAAGTGACCCATCTATAGTACTTGCACTGCAGTGATCCCAGTCAATATGTGGATAGTTGAACTCCCCCATGACAACTACCTGGCCTCTCTCACTCCAATTGAGAATCATTTGTGCTATCCTTTCGTCTACATCTCTGGGCCTACTTGGAGGCTTATAGAAAACTCCCAGCATGGTGACTTCGCCTTTCCTGTTTCTAACCTCAACCCATACCACCTCAGGTTACGATTCTCCAAACATTCTTTCTTCAACTGTAATATTGACCCTGATCAAAATGTCACACCTCCACCTCTTTTGCCATCTTTTCTATTCTTACTGAAACATCTGAATCCCGGAACCTGCAACAACCATTCCTGTCCCTGCTCTATCCATGTCTCCATAATAGCCACAACATCGAAGTCCCAGGTACCAACCAACGCTGCCAGTTCACCTACTTTATTTTGGATGCTCCTCGCGTTGAAGTAAACACACTTCAAACCAGGTTCTCGCTTGCAGTGTCAGATCCTTAATTTTGAAACTCCCTACTCTCATCCTCTTCTGTACCTGTCCGACAATTTGGTTTCCCATCCCCGTACTTTATTAGTTTAAATCCACCTTAATAGCTTTTGTGAATTTCCCACCCAGAATATTGGTGCACCTCTGGTTTGAGTGAAGGCCATCCTGCTTGTAGACGTCCCACCTACCCCAGAAAGAGCTCCAATTATCCATAAACCCGAAATCCTCCCTCCTGCACCATCCCCGTAGCCACGTGTTCAACTCCTTTATCTCCCTATTCCTCACCTCACTAGCACATGGCACGGGCAGCAAACCAGTGAAAACAACTCTGTTTGTCCGAGCTCTAAGCTTCCATCCTAGCTCGCTGAATTTCTACCTCAAGTCCCCATCTCTCTTCCGACCTTTGTCGTTGGTGCCAATGTGAACCA
>NW_025195122.1:0-2688 GCF_004010195.1 Chiloscyllium plagiosum | reverse complement strand
GGAGGTCCCCTCACGCATCGGACAAGTCCGCCTCAATGCATAAGTTTTTGAAACCAAGAAACCACGTTTCCAGTACGGCTTTGGTGAGTCCAACTCAGCCAGTTGTGGCTCCAAGTCTATAACCACCCTTAAAAGGGCTGTCTCAAAAACACTCGAGAGACGGCTATCCCCTTTCCTTGGGTTTTGCTCTAGTACCTCGCGAGAGTTCACTGAACCCTGTTCCTGTTGTATTTATTTCTTCGAATGATTCTCCATGTTGGATTAGTTAAACAACGACTCTTACCCTGACTCTTTTCAATTCGAACGCCGGCGCTTGGACGATCGACACATTCCTTGTCCTCTCACGCATAAGGGCCAAATCAGTGCTCGATATGAAGAGAAACACCTTCGAGGCGCTTGCGCCTACGCCTCTTGGGAATCTTCAGAATCCCACCCAGTCGCTGGTAGCGGGATGAGCCCCCAAGTTTACTGTCGTGGATAATAAATTGACTTGACACAACTATTAGCAAGGGAAAAGAAAGGAACTTTATTTAAATTCTGCAGAATTGAACCCAGTACATGCGTCTCGACGCCTCAATATAAGAGTTATCTGAGCATTATTCAGATACTTGCCTTATACTGATACTTATCACACAACAAAGGGCAAAGACTGGGAAAACTCAAGTTGTTATTCTCTCAACCCTGGTCTTGGACCAAACAGTTTTTTTCTGCTTTCACTGTGTCCGACTGTTGCAAGGTGGAGTTGAATGTTTACAAAACTGAAACAGAGACAAGCTGGCTGAAAATCTCACCAAAGTATTGTTTACAAAGCTCAGCACAGCCTTAACTGTTAGAAAAGCATTATCTTTCAAATTTCACAGTAAATGGATAATTTTCCATTACAGTAACTAAGAGGATTCATGAGGGCACAGCGGTAGATGTGATCTATATGGACTTCAGTCATGCATTCGACAAGGTTTCCCATGGGAGACTGATTAGCAAGGTTAAATCTGAAGGAATACAGGGAGAACCAGCCATTTGGGTACAAAACTGTCTGAACGGTAGAAGGCAGAGCGTGTTGGTGTAGGGTTGCTTTTCTGACTGGAGGCCTGTGACCAGTGTAGTGCCAAAAGGATCAGTGCTGGGCCCTCTACTTTTCGTCGGTGACATAAATGATTTGGATGTGAGCATAAGAGGCATAGTCAATAAGTTTGCAGATGATACCAAAATTGGAGGTGTAGTGGACAGCAAAGAAGGTAACCACAGACTACAACAAGATCTTGATCAGATGGGCCAATGGGCTGAGAAGTGGGAGGCGGAGATTAATTCAGATAAATGTGCGGTGCTGCATTTTGTGAAAGCAAAGCTCAGCAGGACTTTTCCACTTCACGGTCAGGTCATAGGGTGTGTTGCTGAACAAAGAGACCATGGAGTGCAGGTTCATAGCTCCTTGCAAGTGGAGTCGCTGGTAGATTGGATAGTGAAGAAGGCGTTTGGTATGCTTTGCTTTATTGGTCAGAATATTGCGTCCCTTTACTGGCTGTCCAGGGCCTTGTTTAACCCGCTTTCGGAATATTGCATGCAATTCTGATCTCCTACGTATCGAAAAGATATTGTTAAACTTGAAAAGGTCCGGAAAAGATTTACAAGAATGTTGCCAGCGTTGGACGATTTGAGCTTTCGGGAGAGGCTGAACAGGCTGGGGATGTTTTACATCGAGCGTCTGAGGCTGGGGGGTGACGTTATGGAGTTTTACAAAGTTATGAGGGACATGGATAGGAAAAATAGCCAAAATATTTTCCCGGGTGTGTGTGAGTACACAATTAGAGGTCATAGTTTTAGTGTGAGAGGTGAATGATATAAGAGAGATCGAAGAGACAACTGTTTCACGCAGAGGGTTGTACGTGTATGGAATGACCTGCCAGAGCAAGTGGTGGAGACTGGTACAATTGCAACATGTAAAATGAATTTGGAAGAGAATATGAACAGGAAGGGTGAGGAGGGATATGGGCTGGCTGCTGGCACGTGGAACTAGATTGGGCTGGGACATCTGGTCGGCATAGACGGCTTGGACTGAAGGGCTAGTTTCCTTGCTGGACATCTCTATGACTGTATGACTAGTTCACCACAGATCACACCAGATGGCCGACTTTCCAAAGACCGCAATTTCCCCTCCCACGTGGTTGGTGAAGCCCTCCCATGCATCTCATTAATTTCCTGCACATTCACACTCGAAACACACCCCTCCAACCCCAAAACGGGCAGAGCCTCTCGGTTATCACCCTCCACCCCAGCTACCATTTGCAGTCACCGTATGGCCTTCGCCATTTCTGTCACCTACAAACAGAACCCAATGGCCGACTTTCCAAAGACCGCAATTTCCCCTCCCACGTGGTTGGTGAAGCCCTCCCATGCATCTCATTAATTTCCTGCACATTCACACTCGAAACACACCCCTCCAACCCCAAAACGGGCAGAGCCTCTCGGTTATCACCCTCCACCCCAGCTACCATTTGCAGTCACCGTATGGCCTTCGCCATTTCTGCCACCTACAAACAGAACCCAACACCAGAGATATTTTACTCTCTTCACTCTTAACCGCTTGAAAGAAAGTCCATTCCTTCCGCTACTCTCTCGTCAGGACCACTCCCACACCAATCCACCCAACCATCCTCGCCGCTTCCTTTGCCACGGCAGGAATTGCAAAAC
>NW_025195121.1:0-4323 GCF_004010195.1 Chiloscyllium plagiosum | reverse complement strand
CTGCCCCTCTCTGACAATTTCTGAGACACAATGTGTCACTCTCTGCCAGACTGTGCCACTCTCTGTGACACACTGTGACTTTATCCAAAACTCTCTGACATTCTCTGTGACATACTATGACTCTCTCTGACACAATGTGACACTCTCTGGCGCTCTCTGACACTCTGAGACACACTGTGGCACTTTGTGACTATCTCTCTGACACTCTGAGACACATTGTGACACTCGCTGACCCACTCTGACATTCTCTGAAAAACACTGTAACTCTCTCTGACAGACGGTGACAGACCCAAAACTCTCTGACATTCTCTGTGACATACTGTGACTCTCTTTGACACACTGTGACACTCTCTGACGCTCTCTGACACTCTGAGACACACTGTGGCACTCGCTGACCCACTCTGACACTCTCTGAAAAACACTGTGACTCTCTCTGACAGACGGTGACAGACTGTGACACGATCTGTGACACACCGTGAAACTCTCTAACACACTGTGACAATCTCTGACCGACTGTGATACTCTCTGACACACTGTGACATTTTCTGACTACCTCTGACTCTCTGAGACACACTGTGACACTGTCTGAGACACACTACAGCACTTTCTGACACTCTCTGAGACAGACTGTGATACTCTCTGCCGCTCTCTGATAATCTCTAAGACACACTGTGACACTCCGTGACTCTCTCTCCGACACTCTGAGACACACTGTGGCATTCTGTGACTCTCTCTCTGACACTCTGAGACTCTTTTTGACACTCTCTGACCGACTGAGACACTCTCTGACACATGGTGACATTTCCTGAGACACTGTGACACTCTCTGAGACACGCTGTGACGCTTTATGTCTCCCTCTGACTCTCTGAGACACAGTGTAACATACTTTGAGACACACTGTGGCACTCTCTGACACTCTCGTAGACACACTGTGACACCCTGTGTCTCTCTCTGCACTCTGAGACACACTGTGGCACTCAGTGACTATCTCTCTGACACACTGATACATATTGTGACACACTCTGACCCTCTCTGACTATCTCTGAGACACACTGTGTCACTCTCAGTCAAACTGTGACACTCTCTGTGACACACTGTGACACTCTCTGACCGCCTGTGACACCCTCAGACACACGGTGACATTTTCTGAGACACTGTGACACTCTCTGAGACACACTGAGCCACTCTCTGACAGACGGTGACACTCTCTGTGACACACTGTGACACTCTTTGCAATACACTGTGACACTCTCTGACCGCCTGTGACACCCTCTGACACACTGTGACACTCTCTGAGACACATTGCAACACTCTCTGACTTTCTCTGACACTTTGAGACACAGTATGACAAACTGTGACACTCTTTGACTCTCTCGGACACTTTCTGAAACACACTGTGACATTCTCTGAGACACACTGCGACTCTGCCCGACACTCTCTGAAATTCCCTCTGACACACTGTGACACTCTCTGACGCTCTTTGACACTCTGTTAGACACACTGTGACACTCCGTGACTATCTCTCTGACACTCTGAGACACACTGTGGCACTCTCAAATTATGCCACTCTCTAAAAAACATTGTGACTCTCTCTGACAGACGGTGACAGAATGTGACACGGTCTGTGACACACTGTGAAACTCTCTAGCACACTGTGACAATCTCTGACCGACTGTGACACCATCTGACACACGGTGACATTCTCTGAGACACTGTGACACTCTCTGAGTCACACTGTGACTGTTTCTGTGTTTCTCTGCCACACTCGGTCTCTGAGACACACTGTGACACACTGTGCCATTCTCTCTCTCTCTCTCTCTCTCTCTCTCTCTCTCTCTCTCTCTCTCTCTCTCTCAAACTCACTGAGACACACTGTGACACTTTCTGACTCTCTCTGAGACACGCTGTGACACTCTCTGAATTTCTCTGAGACACATTGTAACACTCTCTGACTCTCCCTGACATTTTGAGACACACTGTGACACACTCAGACCCTCTCGGAAACTCTCTGAGACAGACTGTGACACTCTCAGACACGCTCTGAGATGCAGTATGACAAACTGTGACACTCTCTGACTCTCTCGGACACTTTTTCAAACACACTGTGACACACGCTGAGACACACTGTGACACTCTCTGACACACTGTGAAAGACTCTGACATACTAGTGACATTCTCTGAGACACTCTGACACTCTCTGAGACACACTGTGACATTTTCTGTCTCCCTCTGACTCTCTGAGACACTGTGACACTCTCCCAGACACATTGTGGCACACTCTGACACTCTCTAAGACAGATTGTGACACTCTCGGACAGACTGTGACACTCTCAGACTCTCTCTGAGACATACTGTACACTCTCTGACATACTGTGACATACTCTAAGACACTGTGGCACTCTCTGACACACTGTGAAAAATTCTGACATATTAGTGACATTCTCTGAGACAGTGTGACACTCTCTGAGACACACTGTGACATTTTCTGTCTCCCTCTGACTCTCTGAGACACACGGTGACACTGTCTGAGACACACTGTGGCACTCTCTGACGCTCTCTGACACTCTCATAGATACACTGTGACACTCTGTGATCTCTCTGACACTCTGAGACACACTGTGGCACTCTCTGACAGACTGTGATACACTCTGACTCTCTCTGAGGCAAACTGTGACACTCTCTGACATACTATGACATACTCTAAAACACTATGACACTCTCTGGTACACACTGTGGACTCTCTGACTCTCTCTGACACTCTCTGAGACAGACTGTGACACACTCTGACTCTCCCTCACACGCTCTGAGGCACTCTGTGACACTCTCTCAGTCTTTCTGACAGACTGTGACACATTCTGATCCTCTCTGAGATAGGCTGTGACACTCTATGACGCTCTCTGACACTCTCTTAGACCCACTGTGACACTCTGTGACCCTGACACTCTGAGACACACTGTGCCACAATCTGACATTCTCTGAGACACACTATGACACTTTCTGACTCTCTCTGACATTCTCCGAAACACACTGTGACACTCTCCGACAGACTGTGACACATGGTGACATTCTCTGAGACACTGTGACACTCTCTGAGAGACACTGTCTGACACTGTCTGACACATGGTGACATTCTCTGAGACACTGTGTCACTCTCTGAGACACACTGTGACACTCTTTGAGACATGGTGACATTCTCTGAAACATTGTGACACTCTCTGAGACACACTGTGACATTTTCTCTCTCCCTCTTACTCTCTGAGACACACTGTCGCACTTTCTGACACTCTATGAGACAGTCTGTGACACTCTCTGACACTGTCTTACACACGCTTTGACCCTCTCTGACTCTCTTTGAGACATATTGTAATACTCTCTGACTTTCTCTGACACGTTGACACACACTGTGACACACTCGGACATTGTCTTAAACTCTCTGAGACAGACTGTGACACTCTGAGACACAGTATGAAAAACTGTGACACTCTCTGACTCTCTCAGACACTCTCTCAAGCACACTGTGATACTCTCTGAGACACACTGTGACTCTATTTGACACTCTCTGACATTCTCTGACAGACTGTGACACTTTCTGTGACACACTGTGACACTCTCTGTCACTCTGTGACGGACTGTGACAAACTCTGACACATGATGATATTCTCTGTGACACTGTGAAACACTCTGATACATACTGTGATATTTTCTGTCTCCCTCTGAATCTCTGAGACACTGTGAAACTCTCTGAGACAGACTGTGGCACTCTCTGACACTCTATGACACTCTCTTAGACGCACTGTGATACTCGGTGACTCTCTCTGACACTCTGAGACACACTGTGGCACTCTCTAACAGACTGTGACACACTGTGACACTCTCTGACTCTCTCTGACTCGCTCTGTGACATATTCTGAGACATTGTGACGTTCTCTGCGACACACTGATGATTCTCTGATTTTCTCTGTCACTATCTGAGAAAGACTGTGACACTCTCTGACTCTCTATGACACGCACTGACGCACTCTGTGACACTCTCTCAATCATTCTGTCACTCTCTGAGACACACCGTAACACTCTCTGAAAGACTGTGACCCTCTCTGAGACAAACGCTGAGCCTCTCGGACACTCTGAGAGAAAGTATGACACACTGTGACACTGTCTGACTCTCTCTGACACATTCTGAAATGCACTGCAACCTTCTCTGACAGACTGTGACATACCCTGACACTCTCTGAGACACACTGTGACACTTTCTAACTCTCTCTGCCTCTCTTATACACATTATGACACTCCCTGAGACACACTATGACACTCTCTGACAGTCTA
>NW_025195120.1:0-4323 GCF_004010195.1 Chiloscyllium plagiosum | reverse complement strand
TTCCGCATTCATTGCAACAACGTGCACAGCCCTGATTTCAGGCTGACCGGTCCAATGTTCCCTCGCTGTTCCTTGAAACCTTCTTCAATAATGGCATCACTTTACCGACCTCCTGCCTTCCATTATATGGTAGATTATATGGTAGATGAGAATTAATGCAGAGCAGTGTCCCTCATGCCCCACCATTTTCCATTGATGATGTAAAAGAATTACCTCAGCTCGGGACCCAGCATTATTTTACTCGCTTCCCAGTTATTTTCTCAGGTCCGCATGATCAATACCCAGGAGATGCATTTGTTTTACACTGCATGTGATTTGTATATGGAATGAACATCCTGAGCAAGCAATGGGTGTGGGTAAACTTACAATGTATAGAAGACATTTGATTAAGTTCAAGAACAAGAAAAGGTTTGGACAAATATGGAGCAAAGGCACGCTGTACGGGCTGGTTTAGTTTGGGACTATCGTCGGCATTGACTACAAAGGCCGATAGGTCTGTTTCCAAACCCGCTGTATCACTTCTTGACTCAATGTGTGTTTGTGTGCCCAATTACGTAGCTGCACATTTCTCTCCGCATTTGTTTATTTCTATGTGCCTATCATCGTCTTTTTGTGCCCGTCTGTGTATATCTATCTCTGTTCATGTTATGTGTAGTCCTACATTACTGTTTGTATGAATGTTTGTATCTCTGTTTCTGCATCTCTGTGCTATCGGAATTCTTTTGTTTTGGGGCTGAGTCTTTGAAATGGGAGTCAAAGCCTTGAACTCTACATCTGAATCTTCCTGACGCTCTTTTGTTTAAAGTGATACAATGTCTGGTTACGGGCTTTTCAATCGTTTCTCAGATGTAAGATTATTCGCAAGAGTAAGTCATAAAACATTACAATTTCTAAAAAGTACAACCAAATTAATCCTATCTCCATTCAAAATGGTTCACTCAGAGTCGTTTGGATTTAGTTGCAATGGAAATAATCTTTAAGTTATACACTGTGTGTCAGGAATACTGCCCAATGACACATCATTCC
This sequence comes from Chiloscyllium plagiosum, assembly GCF_004010195.1. Classification (NCBI taxonomy): domain Eukaryota; kingdom Metazoa; phylum Chordata; class Chondrichthyes; order Orectolobiformes; family Hemiscylliidae; genus Chiloscyllium; species Chiloscyllium plagiosum. The sequence goes on along the minus strand of NW_025195120.1, from coordinate 3,297 downwards.
ACGTTGTACAGGGTGCACAGTCATCTCTCGGCACAAATATTTTCCACACTGAGCGCCTCAGTACAATGGCATTCCTCTCCACGCCAATCTCATGGATGTATGTATATGTGTGTAAGAATGTGTGTGTCTAAGCGTGTGTGCGTGTGTGTTTGCATGCATGTGTGTGTAAGTGTGCGTGTGTGTTTGTGTGTATGTGTGCATGTGTGCATGTGTGTTGATGGTCCCATAAGTTTCAATGTTGCTGTGAACTGTTGTTATCCCTCTTTCCTTCCCAGACTGAATCGCTGATGGTTTTCACCCTACGCTTTACAGTGGTGTTGGAGATACGAGCAGAGATTAACAAAAACAGACATCTCAGCAGGTCTGGCAACATTTGTTCAGAGAAATGAAAGGTAACGTTACCCGTCGAGTGACCCTTCCTCAGAATCCATGTCGGGGGATATTACATCACGTTAAATATCACTGAGACTGTGAGACCAGCCGAAGGCAGATGCACACAGAGACACACAGGTACTCAAATAGGAATACAAACACAGAGGCACACACTAAGACACTGACACAGACATGGAGCCTTTGTCAATGTTTACCTTACTACATGATCAGCTTGTCCATGATTTCACTCAGTCTGTCCGTTATGTGTCATGATTGCAGTCTGTGCTGAACGAGTGTATCAGTGTTGCACTTGCTTACTTCAGTGAGTGTGTCAGTATTTAAGTTTGGCGTGTGACTCTGGTACAATTTCAATATGTGCAGATACGAAATCCAGAAGAATTCGAAAGACTGTGGAGGACAATGTCGAACCCTAACAAGACAGTGAAAATTGGTGTGGTTCAATTATATGGTAGATGAGAATTAATGGAGAGCAGTGTGAGGTGATGCACTTTGGAAGGAAGAACATTGAAAGAGAATATAACACAGGCTGTACAGTTACAAAGGGAATGTAGAAGCAGAGGTCCAGAGGTGTACATGAGCACAGATAATTGAAGATGTTGGGACAAGCCGGAGGAGCAGAAAGTATCACAGATCAGCTTCAGTTTCTGAGCTGTTTACAGGAGAATATTTCAGAGGGAGTCTCCGTGCGCCCTCCTGGGATGTGGAAAAGACATTGTGTTGTGAGCCCACCCTCTGGCCCACCGAGACCGTGCAGACTCCATTTATACCAGCTCGGCACAAAATGGAGATGGCATCTGGGTAACGGCTTCTAACTTGTGCCGGGGGTAAACGGAACTGAAAATAGGTTTAAAGTTAGAATTGCCCTTTACTGAACATTGCTCCTTACTCGGTTAGTAGGACGTGAAAGTCTCAGAATCTCCACGAGTCGTGCTGGTCCTCTCTGGCTCGAACCAGTTTCCTCCCTGCATGATGCGGGGAGGGACCGTGAGAGAACGAATATCAGGCACTCCAGCGCCCCGCTTGGCCCTTTCTGTCCGATTCCAGGCTGTTCTTCCTGGAGTGGGAGAAAGGGAGGGAGGGCCTGAGGGTGACAGTGGGCGTCCTTGCTGTCCGTGTTGGTGTAGGTTAGGAGAGGGGAATGTGTGTGTGGTGTCCGGAGTGTGTTAACCCACAGTGTCGTAACCAATGTAGAATTAGTGTGGGGAGTACAGTAAGGAGTGGGGGACGGGAGGTGGGAGAGAGAGAGAGAGAGAGAGAGAGTAGGTGCTGCACAAAGTCATGAGAGTTGTGGAGCATGACGCTTTTTAGGGGATAGATGCTATAACAGATACATAGTGAGTGTGAGGGGCAGAGACAGTATGGCTACACTTACCCTGAAAGGCCGGGGAAGGTTATTGATGTTTATACTGTATTGCTGGACATATCACCAGACTGTCGCTGCTGCACTGGTTTTGTTTTATGGCCCCTTCTGGGCAGAGAGTGGTCCTCCTCTGTACTTACCGATTCACCAGGAGCTCCGCGCCCTGGTCTACAAATTGTGGTGTAATTTGCTCCTATCTGCCATGTTTGGGGCACACTGTGTAGACTCAACTCCAAAACTGAGAAACCTCAACTGTGTTCTGATTAACCATTTAAAGATGGCAACAGTGCCAGGGATCACGAAATATTCAAAGGCATCCATGCGATGATTAGTTCCTCCTGCCATGATAGGCGGGTGAGTCCTACTGGCCGTGAATGAGCGGGATACCATGGGAATTGTTATTTAATAAGGTGAGTTTGATAGGACTGCAGCAGGAAAATATCGTTCTCATGCTGGCGATCCCTGTCTCACACTCAACGAAAATGTCACTGGGACAAATTATTCATTTATTCAGCCCAATGAGTCAAAGACTCCGCTGATCCCACGTCTAGTTACAAAGCCGCAGAAAACAATACTTACTCAAAATTCTCCAACATCTGAACCTACGCTAATATCCCATTCACACAAAATTCATGGGATTACCGGTTCATGTTGCAGAATGCTATTGAAGTATCTTCATTTAAACATTCTGAAACCTGTCACCAAATCCTTCCATGACACTGTCTCTCAATCTCCCCTCTCTGTGCATGTGCAAAACCCTTCCCATCGGTTGATATTTAAACTCATAGCCCCGGCATTTCTCTCACAGCCACAGCATCTCTTGCCCTGACACAATGAAAATTATGGAGATGTAAATATGTTTAGCTGCACATTCTGTCACTTCCAGCATGGGCAGCAAGTTCCCCACGCTGGGCAGCGATCTAACACAGTGTTACTGAGCAATGTACAGACCTACGTCGATGCAAGGTGGCGCCGGATATTGTCGACTCCTTGCGAGCTCCTGCGCACATATCTACGTTTCCTGATCTGTCTGCATTGCTGGCAAGACAAAGCTTTTCACTGTGCTTTGGTACACCTAACAGTAACATCAAGTCAATTCATCATGCTGGTCAGATACTTAGACCGGTGTTTTCGATCAATGCAATGCTGAGATCTGCATAGCTTTCCACTCGAGAGAGAATGCAGGTTGTATGAACAGTTCACGAGCGTGGTCTGCACAGTGGTCCATGCTGAACACCAATATCATTCTGGGTTTATTGTGTCCTGGCCTGTTCTGTGAGTTGCATTATGACATGTGATGGTATCTAATCAGTTCAACTGAACTGGCAATGCTTTTACTTTTTGTTCACATTCTTGTGATTGGACCCTTCAAATTTGACTCCTCATTCAGTCCCGTTATCCAAGCCACCGCTATAGTTCGGCAACTTGTTGATCCATTAAGTAATTGTCCAGTATTGATGTAAATAATGGTCCTATACATTTCCCTGGTGTTTGGCGTTGCTCATCCTGGCGAATCGGAATCGATGCTGATAAACTTTTGTTAG
>NW_025195119.1:0-4322 GCF_004010195.1 Chiloscyllium plagiosum | reverse complement strand
AATCGTGCCCCTTATGATTTTATAAACCTCTATAAGGTCACCCCTCAGCTTCTGACTCTGCAGGGAAAACAGCCCCAGCCTATTCAGCCTCTGTCTATAGCTCAAGCCCTCCAATTCTGGCAACACCCTTGTAAACCTTTTCTGAAACCTTTCACATTTCACAACATCTTTCCTATTGCAAGGAAACCAGAAATATGTGCAGTATTCCAAAAGTGGCCTAACCAATGTTCTGTACAGCCGCTACATGACCTCCCAAATCCTATACTCAATGTACTGACTAATAACGGCAAGTGTATCAAGTGCCTTCTTCACTCCCTTAGTATGATGGCAAATGTTGAAATCTTGCCTTCTATTCCAGTATCCAAGTCTTTCATGCCAGTGTATCAAGAAAAGCAGTTGTCCCAGCACCAGCTGTTCAAGGACTCAAGTATTTCCCAAGATTCATTCTAAAAAAAAACAAACATTTGCTTTGACTCATGATTTATTCTCCTGAAACAATTTTGAATCCAAGCTGACCTTGACCCTCCTGCCCTGTTCTGTCAGCCTTAATTTTGAGACCCAATTTTAATATGGCACTTTGTCAAGGGATTATTCACACTCCATAGCATTGTTTTGCCTTTATTAACTTTACTGTTGCTCCATTAAAAAATAAACGAATTAGTGAACAAACCTGTGCTGTCTCCCCTTTATTACCTCAAAATATTGCTCTTAAAAACCTAACCACTACTGATGTTAAACTGACTGATCTGCAGTTACTGGGAGTTTTTGAAACTCTTTCTTGAATACTTCTTATTACTTTCTAACCCTCTGGTCACTGCCTGCATCTCAGAAGAAAAGGAAGCCGTCATCCATATCCACCCCAATGTCCTTTAGTAACCTGGTACACGGGGCTCCTGGATCAGGCAACCTATTGACTTGAAGTACACTTGGTGTTTACATCCTTTGTGTCAATATTTCACCCCGTCCATTAGCTCTGCAACCTCTACTGCTACTAAAATGCTGTCAGCTTGCACTTCCTTGGAAAATGTTGGACAATATCCCTTAGAATATTCTTGTGTTATCTAAATGTAACACAAATGAGATATATCAATTCCATTTATTTGAAGATGTCTAAATAAACTGAACTGATATATGTAGTACTCATTAGTCTCCAGATGTAATCTGGGCATCAAATGTTACATTGCAGAGTACCTCTTGCCTATGGTCATACAATAGCACCCAGACACTTGGTTGATTTGCCTGCGAAGCTCTTAGAGGGTCATACAGTCATAGAGTCATAGTGCTACAGCGTCAAACAGCACAAAAACAGACCTTTCGGTCCAACCAGTCCGTGCCGACCATAATCCCAAACTAGACCAGCCCCACCCGCCTGTGTTTGGCCCATACCCCTCCAATCCTTTCCTATTCGTGCACTTCTGTAAATATCTTTTAAACATTGTAACTGTAGCCGTATCCACCACTTCCTCTGGAAGTTCATTCCATACATCATACTCTTTATTTCCAAAGACAGCCCTTATATACTGCAAGTGAACACATGTAAATTTCAAATGTTTGCAAAATGAGTCAAATGGAGAAAAGAATTTTAAATTTACAAGTACAGAAGGCTAAAGATTCTGAGCTGGAATTGTTCCAGGTCCTTTGTAACATGGGCTATTGTGAGAAATTTGGGAAATTAAGGTAAGATGTCAAATGAGGCCTTTCTTAATGTTGAGACAAAAAAAGTCACATTTTCCAAGCAAGTGCGGATTTAAAAATGAGATTCTCCCTAATCTGTAATCATTCATGGGGATTATCACCTATTATTCACACATTAATGTGCAGGCTCCCATTCTCTCACTCACTGGCTTGAAACCAGACACTGAGGATTCCGACTTGAAAGTCCGAGTGGGTCCAGCTTGCTGCTTGCTCCTCCAGACCTTCAACTTGGACACCAGGAAACTGACATTCTAATGTGGGAGAGAAAAAAGCCAGTGGTTGTGGTACACATTGGTACCAACAACATAAGGAAGAAACGTGATGACATCCTAAAAGCAGAATATAGGGAGTTAGGAAGCAGGTTTAATAAATAGGGCCTCAAACATAGTGGTCTCAGGATTGCTGTCACTGCCGTGTGCTAATCAGAATATAAATTACAGGATAAATCAGATGAACACACATCTGGAGAGCTAGTGCAAGTGGGCTTTTTTTCTGATTCCTGGGATTTGTTCTGAAGAATGTAGCACCAGTACAAGTCGGATGAGATATATCTGAGTGGGACCAAAACTGATGCCTGAGGGAACGTATTTGCAAATGTGGTTGGGGAGGGTTAAAACTAAAAGGGCAGGTGGATAGAAACCCTTACAGGGAGACACATAGCATTGAAATAAGGACCAAAACAAAAGACAAAGTGGGAAATAAGAAATGTGATAGGCAGAGAATTCAAGGACGAGATTGAGCAGGACCAATTTAATTGAGATGAAGAACACGAAAAAGATCAGCCTTCAAGTTTTGTGCCTTGATGCGCTAATCATTCACAATAAAATGGATAAATTAGTGACACAGATAAATGTAAATGGCAATGGTATGGCAGGGATTTCAGAGACATGGCTGAAACGTGACCATGAATGAGGACTGTATACGCAGAGGTTTTCAGTTTTTAGAGATGTGATTGTGAGGAAGGGTATTCACTCTGGTGATGTAGGATCTGAGTTGAGCTTAGAAACATCAAGAAGAAGTGGTCCTAGAAATAACAGATGCATTGGTAGTCATTTTGCAAAATTCTACAGATTCTGGAATATTTTCTATGAATCCAAGGGGAGCTAATGTAACCACATTAGGTAAGAAGGGAGGCAGAGAGAAAACAATGCATTGTAAAAACTGAAAGAATTGTGGATGCTGTAAATTAGAAACAAAAACAAAAATACTGGAAAAGCTGGCAGCATCTGTGGAGTGAAATCAGAGTTAATGTTTCAGGTTGAGTGATTTGTTGTAGGGAAAAACACCAGTCTCGGAGTCAGAATCGGGGTTCAATCACAGAGTTTATTGCACAAGGAAATACCGGAGCTCCAGGGAGAGAAAGACACCAACAGCACAGCAGTCAGCTGTGAGTCTTCTCTCAACCCAGAGCACATGTCAAGAAACTTTTATACATCTTGTGATTCAATAGGTCAGTGATGAGATTATTGTCTTTGTAACCTGGTTTGTTTATAGCAATCATTGCAGAATTATTGATTATTTCGATAGTTTTTGTCAGTTCCAGTGCAGCCTCTCTCTCCATATTGTGATCCGGCAGCCATCTTGTGTGTCAAGTTGGCCAACTGATGGCTCAGCGGCCATCTTGTATGTCCGTGTGCCTCGTGTCACCCTGCCCCATGCCATCTCCCTCTTCAGACTCTTCCTCAGAACAATGAATTATAGACTGGTTAGCTTGACATTGGTCATGGGAAAAATGCTAGTGTCCATTATGAAAGATGTAATACAAGAGAACTTGGAAGATAGTGACAATATTGGATATAGTGAGCATGGATTTATGAGGATGAAGTTGTGCTTGATGAAGCTGCTGGAATTTGTTGAGGATGCAACTCATGGACTGGATAAGGGGAGCCAATGGATGTTGCTTACTTGGATTTTCAGAAGACTTTCGATAGGGTCCTACATAAGACCTTAACATATAAAATTAAAGAGCATGGCATTGGCAGTCATGTACTGAAATGGATTGAATAGTGAAAGAAATATTGAAGGTGATGGATTGAGAACTGGTTGACAGTCAGGAAATAAAAATTAGGAATAAACGGGTCTATGTCTGTGTGATAGGAAGTGTCTAGTGGAGCACCACAGGGATTAGTGCTTAAACTCCAGCTATTCACAATATGTACTGATGATTCAGTTGAGGAAACTACATGCCAAATCTCCATGTTTGTAGAGGACTTGAAGCAGGGTGGGTTGATTTGCTGTAAGGAGATTGTAAAGAAGCTTCAGTGTGATTTGAACAAGTTAAGTCAGTGGACAAATGCATCGTAGATGCAGGATAATGTGGATAAATGTGATGTTGTTTACTTCAGTTGCAAAAACAGGCAGGTGAATTATTATCTGAATAGCAATAGATTGAGGAACAAAATCTAGGTGCTATTGTATACCAGTTGCTGAAAGGAAACAGGCAGATATAGCAGGCAGTGTAGAAAGCAAATGATATGTAGGCCTTCATAGTGAGAAAATTTGATTACAGGAGCAGGGATTTCTGAACCTGTATACAGCATTGGTAAGACTATACCTGGAATATTGTTGGTCATTTTGGGCTCCTTAAGTGAGGAAAGCTGTTTACCCGACCAATTCTTGGGATGGCA
>NW_025195118.1:2781-4321 GCF_004010195.1 Chiloscyllium plagiosum | reverse complement strand
AGAAACCCAATACCCACCAGAGAAAAATATTCTCCCATCGAAAAGGAATTGTTAAGTTTGGTACTGGCCATACAACATTATCGCAAATTTAACGGATAAATTTTAAATAAGGTTGAACAGATAACAATGTTATACATATGTGTGTGGAAATTAATATGAACTTAAATTAATATCCTATGTATTTCATTGTCATGGAGTTAAGAATTAGGCAAAAAATTGAGACATCTTTTCATTATGATGGTTCATTTTTTTCTTCGGGGTTTGTTATGAAGTTGAAGATGCGTACTGTATCTTTAAGCGAGAGTGAAAGGTGTTCTACACTGAGAACATGCAGGCACCTGTCATGTGACTAACGAGCAGTCTCAGAGTGTACTGGAAAATTGAAAATATGTAACATTTAGCTGTAAACTAGATACCTCAGTTGCTTTGACTATAATTTGAATCTAACCAATCAGTGTAAATTTTGCCCCAGGATACTAAAACCCAATCACGTGTGAATTTATTGTTTTTGCCAACTTCAAAACAATGAAACCACCTGATGTTTGGGGTATAAAAAAAGCAGACATTTTGAAAGTTAGACATAGAGTAACTGCATTGAGAAGCTGTCATTCAAAACATTCTGTACCAAAGGTACCTTTCTCATATGAAACATCTTTGCAGTGAAAGACAGAAGACAACTCAGGGAGATAATGAGCTGAAAGAAGAAACACATCAATAATAACAGCCACTGTGTGGTTTTGTAATGAAGCTGATGTAACTTTAATATGGGTAGTTCTTGGAACAGTAGATTGTTATAGAGTTGGAGGCAGAGAACAAGCAGTTTAGGGAAAGGAGGCTTAAAGTTGGAAATAGTTGTTGTTTAATATTCACTTTGAGAGTTAAAGAATAATTTGATTTTTAATATAAAAGTGAATTTTGGGAGTTCACTATTCCTCATACATTAACAGATGGCGATGCGAGGTGAGCTTTTCTGGGTGGTTGGTTTAATTAGCAGAAGGCTTCACTGCCGTCTTGTAACAGCAGCTTCACCTGGGCAATCAGGATGGACAATACATGCACATAATCCGGGCCAGTGACACCCATGATGGAATAAAACAAAAGTAGAAATAAATGAAACAAAGAACATCCTGAGGAAAAAGCAAAAACAAAGCTGCAGATGCTGCAAATCAGAAACAAAAATGGAAATTATCAGAAAAGCTCAGCAGGTCTGGCAGCACCTGTGGAGAGAAATCAGAGTTAACGTTTCAGGCAGAGTGACCCTTCCTCAAGATGCTGAGGAGTTTGACAAGACAGATTCTGAGAGGATATTTGCTCTTGTGAACAGAAGTCAAACATGGGAACAATTGCAAAATAACGGATTTTCAATGTAATTTGAGATGAGGAAACATTTAATCTCTCAGCTCCTCTTTTAAATTCATGAAGCAAAGAGCCACATGGATGATTATCCCCCTCCTCCTTCACCCAAATATCTTACTTAATGTAGAAAAGTTTAATCTGGACTCTGAGTTTAAATTAACCTGTGCTCATTTCAAAGGTCACA
>NW_025195118.1:0-2011 GCF_004010195.1 Chiloscyllium plagiosum | reverse complement strand
GTATGTGTGAGCGTATGAGTGAGGGTCAGCATCAGTGTGTGCGTCCATAGGAGTGTGTGTGTGTGTGTGTGTAGGAGTGTGTGTATGTGTGTGTGTGTAGGAGTGTGTGTATGTGTGTATCCGTAGGAGTGTGTGTGCGCGTGCGTCCGTAGGAATGTGTGTGTGTGTGTAGCGTGATGGGGTCACCTGTAGTGTGACATGAACCCAAGATCCCAGATGAGGCCATCCCCATGGGTACCGAAATTGGCCAAGAGCCTCTGCTCTGCCACTTTTCGTTGCTGCCAGACCCGAAGTCCACCTTGGAGGATGGTCACCTGAAAGTCCAAGGTTGAATGTCCCAGATTGCTGTATGTGGCAGGTACTCATGCAACTCAGCCAACGTTGTCTATCCCATTCGCTGCAGGCAAGGATGCCCCGAGGCATGCTACATTGGTAAGACCAAGCAGAAGCTACGGCAACGGCACCGTACAACAATCAACAGACAGGAGTGCTCCCCCCCCAGTCAGAGACATTTTGATCAGGGTGAATTTTCTTGGGGAATGTCGAGGACAGACCTGTTAGAGATATGAGTGGAGTCTTTAATTGTTCATGTTATTGTGAAGTTGAAAGGATTGTAACATATTGAAATAAGACCTTCTGCACACTGACCTCATCCATTCTGATGTTTGTCATTTCCTGAAGAAGGGCTTATGCCAGAAACGTCGATTCTCCTGTTCCCTGGATGCTGCCTGACCTGCTGGGCTTTTCCAGCAACACATTTCCAGCTCTGATCTCCAGCATCTGCAGACCTCACTTTCTCCCCTTTCCTTTGATGCTCAAGGAGATGTCTCAGTGGTGAGTGGAACAGAGGGAGATTCAGTTACTTTACCCTCTATCTTCGAGACCAGGCCCTACACTCCCCTGACAACCGTTACCTGGATGAGGAAGGAGCCCTACCAACACATCGTTATATTTACAGCCCAATCACAGGGAACTTGGACAACTGGACACGGTGGAAATTGGTACGAGCTCATCGGGAACCCATGGGAGGGAAACGCCTCGACCAGGATAAACCAGCTGAGTGTGAGGGACAATCACACTTACCTGTGTCTGGTGGAGTACAGATCAAGACACAATCTTTTGTATCTGATCCAGAAAGAGACTCGGTTGCAGGTACATGGTAAGAAACCGTTCACACATTCTTCAGCCTGTAGAAGGTGCACAATGAGAGTGGAACAGATTCTGTGAATGTTTTGTGATTTGATTTTCCGCTGAAAGGACATGGAACTAAAACATTAACCCTGTTTCTCTCCATCGGTATTGTCTGCCCTGCTGAGTGTTTGCAGCATTTTGATGTTTCTTTAAAATGTCCAGCATCTGTAGTATTTTAGCTTTTGGTTTCAAATTTAATTTTTTTCAATATTTAATGTACTATGATGTGCTGAAATTTTTAGGCGCATTTTGATGTCAGTATTGAAAGACATTGACAGACTCAGAATATTTAGTTCAATCTCCAAATGACCCAAAGTTATACTGACATTAAGATCATCTCCTTGAACAGGAAGGTGCTACAGACTAATGTGTCCCTCTTGGATCCAACCTTCATCGGGAATAGTTCCATCAATGCAAGTACATTCCCCCAGTGTCCATCTGACTGTGTGAGGAATCACAGCTACGTGGAACCTATCCTAGCCCTGCATTCACCCTTGGGCTATAACAGGAGTTGGTGGTGTACTGTTACTGTTACTGTCACTGGGTGACTAATCCAGACACCCACTCCTGGGGCCATGGGTTCAAATCCCACCACAGCAGCAGGTGAATTTTTTTTAAAATCTGGTATTTAAAAAAAAGCTAACCTAATGGCTGCATGTGACCATTGTAGAGATTTGGAAAAGCCGATCTGATTCAATCGTACACTTCAGGGAATCTGGGTTTCGGTTAATTTAGCTGGACGGTTGGTTTGCAAAGCAATGTGATGCCAACAGTGTGGGTTCAATCCCCACATTGGCTCAAGTGACCATGAAGCACCCTC
>NW_025195117.1:2384-4321 GCF_004010195.1 Chiloscyllium plagiosum | reverse complement strand
ATTGCAAGTCATACATGTATGTATCTCAATGTTCTCTGTTGGTTTACAATTGACATTGTAAGTTTCGATCAAAATATATAAATTCCATTTTCACAGTATTTGTAATGATAAAACATTTTTTTGTATATTGTGAGGGAACGGTCCTATTAGACTACGTCTACTGCACACGGACTATAATCATGCATCAACACACTGCACCATGGCGTTTAGGAATGGACAATAAATAGTAGATCAACCAGCAATACCTATCTTTCTGCGGACGTTATTTTCTTTAAATGAAAAGAATAGTTGTTCGTTTGGCCACAATTATAAAAGGGTCCTGTCCATGTTGCTCTGTTTCCTTCATGACGTGTTGAAAATGGGCAAGTGGGAGCAGAGTTCCAATGTTGAATGATCATCCATGATCATGTTGAGAGGCTAAGCAGGATAGAATGGTGGAATGGCCTATTTCTGCTAATCTTCCTCTGCTTATGTTTCTTTTAATTAATCATTACCATCTTTTTTTGGCCTGTTATTTTACACATTACCATGACTTGAAACGTCAATTACTTCTTTAAAGTGTAAAACATTGCGTAACCTCGAGGGACTTGATCCAATTTCACCTTGCGTTCTCTCTTTGCTCAAGAGAGTCAGCATAGTAACTCGTGACTGTCTAATTAACTGCAAACTTTCAGCTCGGAAAAATAAGTTTAATGTTTATAAATGAATCCGATGAGGAAATGGAAGGGTGGGTTAGTACGTTTACCTGTGACTCGAAGGTTGTTGGAGTGGTAGATAGTGTGGAGAGGGTTGTAGGTTGCAATAGGACATTGACAGACTGCAGAGTTGGGCTGAGAATTGGCAGATGAAGTTCGCCCTGGAAACGAGTGAAGTCATTCACTTTGGAAGGTCGAATTTGAATTCGGAATACAGGGTCAAAGGCAGGATTCTTGACAATGTGGAGGAACAGAGGGATCTTGGTGTCCATATCTAGGGATTTCACAAAGTTGCTACTGAGGTTGATAGGATTGTTTAGAGTACGTATGGCATATTAGCTTTCATTGGTGGGGGATTGAGTTTAAGAACCATGAGGTTACACTGCAGCTCTATAAAGTCCTGGTTAGACCGCACTTGGAATATTGTGTTCAGATCTGGTCACTTCATTGTAGGAATGATGTGGAAGCTTTATAGAGCGAACACAGGAGATTTACCAGAACGCTGGCGAGACTGGAGCGCATGTCTTTTGACGAAAGGTTGAGGCAGCAAGGGCTTTTCATACTGGAGTGAAAAAGGATGAGAGATGACTTAATAGAGGTGTACAAGATGTTAAGTGGCATAGATAAAGTGGACAGAGAGAGACGTGTTCCAATGGCAGAAATGTCTACCATGAGGGGGCATTTTTTTAGGTAATTGGAGGAATGCTTGGGGGGAGATGCAGAGCTGAAAATGTGTTGCTAGAAAAGCGCATCCAGGGAACAGGAGAATCGACGTTTCGGGCATAAGCCCTTCTTCAGGGAGATGTCAGAGGTAGGTTCTTTACTCAGAGAGTGGTAGGTGCGTGGTATGCACTGCCAGCAATGGAAGTAGAGTCAGATACAATTGCGACATTTAAGCAACCCTGGTTAGGCACATGGAGACTAGTACAATTATGGTTTTGTACGTTAGTCTGATCTTAGAGTAGGATAAAAAATAATCAGCACAACATCGAGGGATGAGTGGCCTCTACTGCGTCGAACTTTTCGATGTTCTATATTGTACAAACATGCAAGTGAACATTTGCGGGGAATGGGTAGAAATGAAGCATTTCTATTGCTGCATTATTGTTACTCTGCTGAGAAATATGGGAAGTTCAAGACCAGTCAGCTTGTACTTGAACTTCAACAAAACCAGTGAGAAATGTTTCAATGTTGACTGCAGACAATAGGATAAAGATGTCCAGGTACAATGGCTGATGAAGC
>NW_025195117.1:0-2308 GCF_004010195.1 Chiloscyllium plagiosum | reverse complement strand
AGAGTATGGTTGAAAGGGGCAGTGGTTTCGCATATTTGTCATAGTTTCAATAAGAACAATAATGAGCAATTGTATCTTCGAAGGTTTTTCACTTAAATGCAGATGGTTAGAGCTTAATAGTAAACAGGGGGAATCACATTTGTTATGCACGCACTATAGACGTCCAAGCAGTCAGGAAGAGATAGAGAGTCAGATATGTGGGCACAAGTTGCAGATTTGCAAAAATAATACAACAATGACAGGAGGGAAATTCCTGTTCTCAATAGTAACTTGAACAGATCAAATCCAACAAACCTTAGCGGGCCTGTCCTTTTCAAAATGCCTCCAGGAGGGCTTCTCATTTCAACTTGTAGCAATTCGGCCAAGAGAGCGGATGTACCAAACAAGTGGGAGAAGTGTCAGTCGAAGAGTATTCCAGGGCAAGGGAACTTCAAACGATAGGATTTAAGGTACTCTTATGAAAGATCAAAGGTGGAATGAAATCAAGGTATTTGTTTGTCAGAAATTTATTTTGATTTCAATGTAACAGAATTTAGTGAAACTGTAGGTAATACAGAGAAAACATAGAACAATCTAAGGAAACAAAAGTATATAGAAAATCTACATCAGATCAGTTGGCGTATTTCTAAAAAAAAAAGGAAATTGTGAGAAAGCAGCAATCACATCTTTTGTAAACATAAAGCGTGGGACCAGAATGCCAGAATAACGTGGATAGTGAGAACGGTACGTGATGGAATAAGGAAAGAAAAGGGGAAGCTTATGTGAGATGATGCGTGCTCAGAATAGTAGAAGCCGCAGAAAGGTCCACATAGGGTCGTGGATCACGCACAAAAAAGTGGAATTAGGAAAGGGAAGACCGACAGATCAAATTAATCATGATCGACATAATCAGTTTGACCCGTTGGTACATCAGCAGTTTGGAGGACTTCCTTTCATCACATTGGCCAACTAAACATCTTTACATTAGTGTGGACATAGCAGTGAGCCAACTGGCTGGAGATTCCATTAATCCATTCGAAGATTGGATAGACTAGTATTATTTAATGGCATGCAGACCAATGTCAGCAACGTGCTCCGTCTCTCTCACAGAACTAGAACCAAATGTAAAAAGTCACCTGCTGTGTCTGATACATACTTTGTATTTCAATTAATAGCTGTCTCTTCACACACAGCATACAATGTGATACAGCCATTCCATTATACTAACAGGTAGCTGAGTTTGAACGGGATAGTTGATAATCATGCATGCTGATGCGTTTTGAGGGAAATAATAGAGGAGCCGGATTTAACTTAAATGTAAAAAAATAGCTCGAGAACAGAGGCACTCAGAAACATTTACAAAAGTATCAGATAAACCGAACATTCCATTTCAGTGGGCTGTGGATAATCGGGCAGATAACTGAAAAACTGGTCGTTATTTCAAAATGAATTGATCAGTGGAAATTTATCGGCCATCAATTCCGTATGTTTCTCAACAACATTTTTCTGATAATTCAGATTTGTTTTAGTTTCTCCCTCTCACTGAACTCTGTGTTCTTTATAACGAGAGTACGTCATGTGTGTCTTCCGTTGAGAAGACAAAGGTAAGTGTGGACTTGTACTCTCAGCCTTTTCGTCATTTGCTGTTGTGATTTCCCTCGTATTTGAATTTAAGAGATGTAAATTCGCTCTCAGCATTTTCTAGTAATTTTTAGAATGTTTCACAATCAGTTTTTATGGCTAGAGTAAGATTAGCGCCAATCATGGATAATAGTGGAAAGTTGTGCATGGAGTCAGATGAGATGGGGTAGTGCTAAAAGATTTTTTTTTTTTCAGTATTCAAACTATAAAAAGACAATGTTGTCGAGCAGAATGTTGAGATACAGATTCAAACTATAAAAAGACAATGTTGTCGAGCAGAATGTTGAGATACAGTCGACAAGACTAGATAGGATTCAGGATCACAAGAGGTGGTGTTAGAAATTCTGGAAAGGGTGAAAATAGCTAAGTCCCCTTTCTGGATGGGATTTATCCTAGGAATCTCTGGGAAGCCAGGGAGGAGATTGACGATCCTTGGCTTTGATCTTTACATTGTCATTGTCTACAGAAATAGTGTCAGAAGACTGAAGGATAGCAAATGTTGTTCAATTGTGCAAGAAGGGGAGTAGAGACAACCCTGGTAATGACAGACTAGTGAGCCTTCCTTCGGTTGTGGTTAAGACTTGGAAATTGTTATAAGAGATAGGATTTAAAATCATTTAGAAAGGAATATGTTGATTAGGGACAGTCAACACAATTATGTGATGTGTAAGTCATGCCGCACAAACCT
>NW_025195116.1:0-4321 GCF_004010195.1 Chiloscyllium plagiosum | reverse complement strand
GAAGCTGATGCGCTGGTGTCACAGCGCACCACGAATTCCTGAACACTTCTCTCTGTCAAATGTAGCCCAAAGTCGTCTCTGAAAGCCCTCATTTGGAAGCTGTCTGTCGTTATTCAACGTGCGAGAATTGGCACCAGAGGTCCTGAATCATGTTTTGGAGCAGTTCGCACGTTAGTGACTCATTCAACCAGCAACAGCAATGAAAGAAATTACACTTTTAGAGGAACCTTTGAACTTGTGCTTTCATAGCGTCGCTTGTATTAAGGTCCGCCCCGAGATCTAAGTCATGTTGGAACTGAAACGGAGGAATCGACAGAGAGACGACAGAATGACATCGAATCCATTTGGTTTTCTTTAAATCACTGACGAGCAGGAAAATGTAAACGGGGAGGGCGAGTGGGGAAGTGAGGCAGTTGCAGCTCTGGTGACATTCCTTCGGTGTGATTCACTCAGCAACCAGAGACGTTAAGGTGACTCAGGCGTGATGGTGAAATTCCTTCTTTGTGATTCACTCAGCAACCAGAGACGTGAAGGTGACTCAGGCGTGAAAGGTCTTCACATCGAGAACAAAAAGCACTCAAGGGCAGTTAGCGCCTCTTCCGGAGTGGGGGTGGGGTGAGATAATTACTTTTTGACTTCTGTTACTCTGTTCAGAAACTGCCTTTTAGATTGAGGTGAACAGAAACTGCATTTCTACAAAGCACCATGGAAATTAGCAAAATGTATTGAGTCGCTTCTCGTCGATTTCCACGCAGGTTTCCAACTCATGTGCAGGAGTGAACATCTCTGCAGCAAATTGCACGGTTAAGGTAAAAGGCAAGGAAAGTGGCATCTCGAACTGGCTCCGAGGTCAGAGCATTCTCACAATGTGATCTGTCGTTCTCGGATTGTAATGCTACCTCCGGTTTTAGGGTGGAGAACATTCTTTGGGACTCTTATTCTGAAAAAAAAAAACAGACACAGTGACTGAAACTATACTGCACGGTATGATGTGGAACACGGCCTGCTCAGGTATGTGCATTTTCCCTGTAGTCCGGTGTGTTTCGTGTTCCGTGTAAACGTGAAAATCGTCCTGTTTCGAGCAATGGGTGAAATCATTTAGCAAAGCAAGAATCGAAATTGCAGTAATGTCAAGCAGCTCATGGTAATTTGACCAAATCATAACCGATCATATGTTCTCACGTACTCACAGATACATTTGTAGCTGAAAAGAGTCTGAGAAGAGAGACTCAGCTTACCATTGATTTTTGTCTGGATTGATGGGATATCATTATCTGCTGCGAAATTGATATTGCAGACGGGCACATCCCAGCAGCTGTGCCAGTCGGAGAGGGATCATGGAACCCTTTTCATGTGACTTTGCGTCTGCCGTTATGCAGGAGCACAATTGGAAATGCAAGAAAATGGGGTGCGCAGCCGGCTGGTAGGGTGTCCGAATGGTCGATGTTGCTTGACCCAGGTTCCACTCTCGAAAGGGGCGTGGGTCATGTGACTTTGCATCTGTCGTTATGCAGGAGCACAATTGGAAATGCAAGAAAATGGGGTGCGCAGCCGGCTGGTTGGGTGTCCGAGTGGTCGATGTTGCTCGACCCAGGTTCCACTCTCGAAAGGGGCGTGGGTTCGAATCTCACCACTGCCATCGCTGCTGATCAACTCCAACGCTGCAGCTTGTTAAAATGCGGTTTCTGTCCCCACGGTATATTGATGTTGAAAACAAAAGAAAAATGGGTTTGCTTCCCAGGGAATTAAATGATGTGTGGGATAGTGCCAAATATTTCAAAGTGTCTCTGCAGTTATGATAGTGTTCGCCTCCCGCGCGGAAAATCGCAAACAGCTCTGCCCTGCCAGGCAAGTTGAGCTTTCACTGGAACCGAATGGAGACTGTTATTTCATCGCTGTTGTGAAACAAAGTCCTGCGGTGACTCGATTCGTCGTTATTTGGTTTTCTGGCTAATGGGAAAATCGTTCCAATGAATTTCGATGTCATATGTTATTGAATTTCTCCCATTTCATTCATTTCCGTCCTGGAGACATCGGAAGGGAAAGATAATCTAATCGAGACTGTGATTGGTGAATTTCACTTTTTATGGCCAGTTCTTATTATGTTCTTTCTTTCTCTCTTTACAGCATTGTCTGGGAAGTGGTGGTGAACTTAGGCTGCAGTATGTTTGAAAGAGTAGTTTGGAATCTCCCTGTTGTTAGTTGTGAGATTACTTTATGACTCATGCCCTCGGACTGTCTCACATTTAGCATTCATGCTTCGCTGTGTCTGAAAATACATTAGGTATGCCAGTTTTGTTTGTGTTCCGTGTTAAATATTTTCTGTTTTGCGATTCGCTCAATACATTTCGAGTTGACAGGGTTTCTGAGGTAACTTCCAGCAGCAGAAATCCTCAGCTGAGGATCTGGGAAATTTTCACAGAGTATGGTCAGTCGGAGCTAAAGTAAGGAAGTCGTTCGTTTCTGCAGTGTTTCACAATACTACCTTTCCCGTGAGCAGTCGAACAGACTAAATGATTGTGCCACAGACTGCGATGGCCAACTCCGCTGAAAAGTAATCCTTCAAAGCCGGTGGAAGCAACACGACGTTATTGGGGTACACCGTGGAAAAAGATACTTCGGTGGACCTCGTTCATGCTCAACACATAGCCAAAATTAAACAAGTCCCGTTCCCCAGCATTTGGCCCCAATCCCTCTAAACGCATCCTATCCAGAAAATCACCCGATTACCTTTGCAATTTTCTGAGTGTAATAGCCTTCTCCACTTCCACTGGTAGATCATTCCAAACACGCACAACCTCGTTTGTGGGAAATGTGCCTCAGGTCCTTTGTCACTTTCAGCCAACTCACCTTAAAGATATGCTCTCGAGTTTTCAACTCACACCAACTTGGGTAAAACTCAGTTTACCACCCTGCAATAAGGTCATGTCGCAGCTGTTACGCTGCAGGGAAAGTCGTCCAAGCCTATTCCACCTCGCCCTACGGTACAAACATCGACGACATCTTTGTCTATATTTTGTCATCAATTTAACGTGTCTTTTTTTTTACGTTTTCAAGATGTCAATTGCGCTGGACAACAACGAGAAATTGGAAACAGAAAGGTGAAACGTAGAACGGATTCAACTTTCAGTGTTGGACGCCACTGAGCCGCAGCACGGCTGGCTGTGGCTCGTTTCTGTAATGTAGTGGTCATCACATTCGCCAAACACACGAAAGGTGCCCAATTCGAAACTGGGCAGTAACTGCTTTGTCCTTCAACTGTTGCCGTTTACATGGACAAGAGCTGAGCTTTCTTGCTTGCTTTCCCATCTGCAAACCTGCCTTAGAATTTGTTTGAACAAATCTGCTCTCGGAGTGAAATGTAATGCAATTCCATTTAATTACAGTGCAAAGCGTTGTTAAGTTTTTCTCCAACCTGGTTCTGATCATATGTCATTCTGTTGGAGAGTGTAGTTACCGCCTTCTGATCCTTCCACGAAAAGCAGTACCGCATTTGCATTCCTTCGGCAGGCGGCTCGGTTCAAAGACAGGAAAGAAGCAGATGCTCTGGTGTCACAGCGCACCAAGAATTCCTGAACTTGTCTGTCTGTTAAATGTACCCTAAGGTCGTCTCAGAAAGACCTCATTTGGAAGTTGTCAATCGTGATTCAACTTGCGAGAATTGGCACCAGATATCCTGAATCATGTTTTGGGAGCAATTCGCACGTTAGTGGCTCATTCAATCAGCAACAGCAATGAAAGAAATTGCACTCTCAGAGGAACCTTTCGACTTGCGCATTCATAGCGTCGCTAGTATTAAGGACCGCCCCGAGATCTAAGTCATGTTGGAACTGAAACGTGGAATCGACAGAGAGGCTACAGAATGACATCGCATCCATTTGGTTTTCTTTAAATCACTGACGAGCAGGAAAATGTAAACGGGGAGGGCGAGTGGAGAAGTGAGGCAGTTGCAGCTCTGGTGAAATTCCTTCTTTGTGATTCACTCAGCAACCAGAGACGTGAAGGTGACTCAGGCGTGAAAGCTCTTCACATCGAGAACAAAAAGCACTCAAGGGCAGTTAGCACCTCTTCCGGAGTGAGGGTGGGGTGAGGTAATTACCTTTTGACTTCTGTTACTATGTTCAGAAGCAGCTCATGGTTATTTGACCAAATCACAAGCGAACCCATATTCTCAAGCACTCACAGATACATTTGTAGCTGAAAAGAGTCTGAGAAGATATACTCAGCTTACCATTGATTTTTGTCTGGATTGATGGGCTATCAATATCAGCTGCGAAATTGACATTTTAGCCGGGCACATCCCAGCAGCTGTGCGAGTCCG
>NW_025195115.1:0-4320 GCF_004010195.1 Chiloscyllium plagiosum | reverse complement strand
CATGTTTATTCTTTACACATCTGTTGGAAAACGAGGAAAATCAAATCAACAAAATACCAGATAGTAAGAACTGAGTCCCAGATCCTCTTTAATGTCAGGAAGAGGTCATTCCCGGTGGGTTCGGGTGGGTATCATTCCCGCTGAAAGATCCCAAACAAACACAAGGAGTTGAACGGGGAGCCGCTGGGCATCGTCCAGGGAAAAGGTGAGAACTTTCTCCAATGTCTCTGATCAGCTGAACAGAGCCTGGAACTGGCTCCTGTCAGTATAAGGGAACAGCAGGGAGAGGCAATCTGCAACATTAAAGTCTCAGAGTCAAACACAGAGACTGGAAAGGGAAGCAGAAGTGAAAAGGAAGAACATAGTGAGGGCCATGAGATTAAATATGACCCAACGGGGTTTCTATTTAAAGACAAAATATTGCTCGGTGAAAGACAATCCTTGATCTGCCTGAAACCTGTTGGTCCAGAACAAGGAGATGACCCTGACCGAGTGTTACAGACTGGCACATTCCAAGGTCCCGGACTACGTGCTGAGGGATGCACTACAGCTCAGGGCAGCTGCTGCCAAGGTGCAGTGGGGAAAGAAAATCACCTGGCACAGGGTGATTCCCTGATCCAGAAGGTGGGTCACCCAGGACGGGACTGAGCTGAGAGCCTGCATCATCAGAGGATCTTGAGCCCTGATTTGTGGGCGGCACGGTGGTACAGTGGTTAGTACGGCCGCCTCACAGCGCCAGAGACCCGGGTTCAATTCCCGCCTCAGGCGACTGTCTGTGTGGAGTTTGCACGTTCTCCCCGTGTCTGTGTGGGTTCCCTCTGGGTGTTCTGGTTTTCTCCCACAGTCCAAAGATGTGCAGATACAGGTGGTCATACCATACATACGTAAACATTTACATATAGAGATCAGAATTTATCATTTTTATATACAGGTCTGTACATTTATCAATCATATATCCACATATTTAGCTGAGGCGGCAGCAGAGCCCAAATGACTGCATGGGCCCCCTGTTCTTCGTTAGGCAGGCAGATGTTACACGGTGGCTTTTCCCCACCGCGCCTTGACAGCAGCTGCCCCAAGCTTCAGCGCGTCCCTCAACACGTAGTCCTGGACCATGGAACGTGCCAGTCTGCAACATTCAGTTGGGGTCAACTCCTTCAGCTGGAAGATCAACAGGTTTCGGACCACCCAGAGAGCGTCCTTCACCGAGTTGATGATCCTCCAGGCACAGTTGATGATCGTCTCGGTGTGCATCCCGGGGAACAGACCGTAGAGCACGGAGTCCCACGTCACGGCGCTGCTCGGGACGAACCTCAACAAACACCACTGCATTCCTCTCCAGACTTCCTCTGCGTAGGCACATTCCAGAAGGAGGTGTGTGACAGTCTCACTCCCTCCCGCAGCCGCTTCGAGGGCAGGTGCGGTGCGTGCATAAAGGATCTCACAGGCAGAGCCCTTCTCACCACCAGCCAAGCCATGTCTTGGTGCTTATTGGAAAGTTCTGACGATGAGGCATTCTGCCAAATGGCTTGACAGTCTGCTCAGGGAACCGCTCGACAGGATCCGTCCTCTCCTTTTCCCGAAGGGTCTCAAGGACACTACGTGCTGACCACTTCCTGATGGACTTGTGGTCAAAGGTGTTTTTCTTCATAAATTTCTCCACGAAGGACAGGTGATACGGGACGGCCAGGCCCATCCTTCACAACACCGGGGACAGCAGGAACCTCAGTTCGTAGTGACACTTGGTGTTTGTGTACTGGGGATCCACACACAGCTTGATGCAGCCACACACAAAGGTGGCCATCAGGGTGAGGGTGGCGTTGGGCGTGTTTTTTCCCCCATTTCACCGGTCTTTGTACATTATGTCTCTGCGGACCCGGTCCATCTTTGATCTCCACATGAAGTGGAAGATGGACCGGGTGACTGCAGCAGCACAGGTTCTGGGGATATGCCAGACCTGTGCCACGTATAACAATACTGAGAGTACCTCACATCTGATGACCAGGTTTTCTCCCGCGATGGAGAGCGACTGTTGCTCCCATCTGCCTAGTTTCTGTCTCACCTTCCTGATCCGCTCCTCCCAGGTCTTGGCGCATGCCCCAGCACCCGCGAACCAAATACCCAGCACCTTCAGGTGGTCAGTCCTGATGATGAATGGGATAGACGATTGGACAGCCCAGTTCCCGAAGATCATGGCTTCACTCTTGCCTCGGTTTTCCCTGGCCCCCGAGGCCCGTTCGAACTGGTCACAGATGCACATGATTCTGTGCACGGACAGCGGATCCGAGCAGAAAACGGCAACGTCATCCATGTACAGGGAGGCCTTAACCTGCAGGCCCCCGCTGCCAGGAATAGTCACCCCTCTCAGGCTCGCATCCTTCCTGATGGATTCGGCAAATGGCTCTATGCAGCACACAAACAAGACTGGAGAGAGAGGGCAGCCCTGCCTGACTATCTCATTCCCACCCATTGATTGAGACTGCACTGACAATGTTGGTGTAGAGCAGTCTGATCCCAATTACCGATTCCCTCCCCGAAGCCCATTTTGGAGAGGACATCCCTCATATACCTGTGTGATATCCTGTCAAAGGCTTTCTCCTGGTCCAGGCTGATGAGGCAGGTGTCCACCCCACTGTCCTGCACGTAGGCGATCGTATCTCTGAGGAGTGCGAGACTCTCAGCGATCTTCCTGCCCGGTACAGCGCACGTTTGGTCAGGCTGAATCACTGATCCCAGAGCAGACCTGACCCGGTTGGCGATGACCTTTGGCAAGATTTTGTAGTCTGTGTTTAACAGTGTGATTGGTCTCCAATTTCTAATTTCCTCCCTCTCCCCCTTCTGCTTGTAGATGAGGGTGATGATGCCTTTCCTCATGGATTCACTCATGGTACCTGCCCGAAGCATACTGACATACACCTCCAGCAGGTCCTGGCCAATCAAGTCCCACAGAGCGGAATAGAGCTCGACCGGTAAGCCGTCGCTTCCGGGAGTTTTATTCTTTTCGAAGGACTCGAGGGCCTTGGTCAGCTCATCCAGAGATAGCGGCTGGTCCAGCCCCTTTCGTGTTCCATCGTCTAGGACAGGAATGACTGGGAGGCCGTGCTGTCGGTTGGCTTCGAGTCATACAGACTGGCACAGAAGGATTTACTGATCCTCATGACATCAGCCTTAGATGACGTTATGGAGCCATCTTCTTCCTTCAGGCTGCTGAGCACGGAGCTCTCTTTGTGCACCTCCTGGAAGAAGAAATGTGAGCACGTCTCGTCCTGCTCCACCGAGCGGACCCTGGACCGGAAGATTATCTTGGAGGCCTCCGAGGCAAAGAGCGAGTCTTGCTGGCCCTTCACCTCCTGGAGGTCCTCCGTGACATCGACCCCCAACGTCTGCAGCAGGAGTAGGTTCCCCACCTCTCTCTCGCCTCCTGAACACCTTTGAGGATGAAGAACCTCTTGATGTTCCCTTTTACTGTTTCCCACCAGTCCACTGGGGACTCAAAGAGGGGCTTCACGGTTCTCCAACCTGCGTAGTCCCTCTTGAGCTCCTCAATGTTTCCCGGGGTCAACATCTTGGTGTTCAGTTTCCATGTTCCCTTACCAGCCCGCTCCTCGTCCTGTAGGTGACAGTCGGCCAGCAGGAGGCAGTGGTCGGAGAAGAACCCCGGCTTGACGTCAGTGGATCTGACCGAGAGCGTTCGGGACACAAACAGGTAATCTATCCTTGAGCGGATAGACCCATCTGCCTGTGACCAGGTATATCTACGCTGCGCTCCGTCTGCAGGCGTGCTGAAGACGTCGTGCAGCTTGGCATCTTTGACCGTGTCCATCAGGGCTCTGGATGTGGCGTCCAGTTTACTGTCCCCCCTCCGCCGGATCGTCCATCTGCATCAATGATACAGTTGAAGTCTCTGGCCAGAATGACCAGCCTGGACGTAGCCAGCAACAGTGGAAGCTGTTGCAGGACGGCCAACAGTTCACTCTTACCCGCTGGGGCGTAAAAGTTGATTAGTCTCACGGGAGCGTTTCTGTATGTAACATCAGCAGCAAGGAGGTGCCCACCACCTCCTTAATCTTGGAGATGGTGAATTTGCCTCCCCGTAACAGAATACCCAGGCCTGAGGAGCGGTTATCGTTGCGCCCTGACCACACGGACGGCCCATGGGCCCACAAGCTCGACCATCTCCTGTAACTGCTGAGGTGCGGTATCCCACACGCCTGCGGAAACAGGACATCGGCTTTCACATTGGCCAGGAAGGCCAGTGTTGAAACACATCGTGCAGCAGATTTTATACTGCGCACATTAATAGTTGCAATTTTAAACCCC
>NW_025195114.1:1880-4319 GCF_004010195.1 Chiloscyllium plagiosum | reverse complement strand
CACCGCTAAATTCCCAATTTCGCTCCAAACCCCATGATGTCTTTAACCTGTAAAACAAATTATCAATTTATTTCCTGAATATACTCAGTAACCTGTGCTCCACAGCCTTCTGTGGGAGAGAATTCCTCAGGTTGATCACTCTGTGTGAAGATAATTCTGTTCCTCTCTATTAGAAATGGGCGAGCCCATGTCCTGAGACTGTGATGCTTATTCTGAGAATACCTGCCCAGGGGATACAGCCCACCCCCTGTATCTAGTCTGTCCAACCGTTAGAAGTGGATACATTTCGATTAGATCCCTCTCCCTATGTCCTGAATACATGCCCAGATAAACCAACCTCTCATGGGACAGCCCTGTCATTCCCGGGACCTGCTGAGTGAAGCTAATGAGCTGTCAGAGGAAGTGGTGGAGGATGGTACAATGACAACATGTGGTTCACATTTGTAGGAGGAACAGAAATAAAAAAAACAGAATGACTCGGTTGAAAATAGTGAGAAGTTATTTAATATCATTATCCAGAGGGATTTATGGTATCAGAAATGTAACTGATAGTGGAGTCAATGAGGAGGAGGATAAATGCCACATTGTCAGTTATTTCCAGCAGACCAGATAAGGACAGGGAGGTAGACTGCTGTGAAACTTTCTCAGCCAGGTTTTCCCTTTCATTGAAGATATTAATATCCCTTTGGATCCTCTGTCACACAATCGCTCTGTAACACATTCTCCACACAGCATCACTGGGGTCTCTCACATTGAGGATGACTCTCTTCCACTCTGAGTGAGTCACTAGGTGGCTGTACAGACCAGTGCTGCTTATTGGGAAGGATTCCTGAAACAGGGAACGTTTCCGGGTTGGAGGTAGTTACAGAGATAGAGGCCGTGCACATTCATGGATGCTTCAGGCTGGGTGATAGCATTGACATATCTGATAGCAAGATAACATTAAAATACAGATTTGAAGGCAAGACCAATTTGAAACGCAGATGTTGCTGGAGACAGCGCAGTTCAGATGGAAACCACATGGAGTTAACTAATGGATGGCAGACACTTCAGCGACATGAAGCCGACTGACAATAAAACCATGGTTAACATGTCAAGTCTGAGTCTGAAATTTCCAGTAATGATGTAAGAACAGGGTATAGGAAGATTTAAACAGCATGTGGATTGAGGCAGTAATTAAACACAAACAAACTCACTTGATGCTGAGACCTGGTTCGAAGTTATCCAAAAGCTCGGATTTAAAACTGAGACTGGGAACTGTCTGAGACAATTCCGGGGAAGGTGTGGAATATGTGATCTGCTGTCAAACGATGACATTGACCCCTGTTCTGAATGCAGACTCAGTTCCTGGAACTGTCTCCAGCTTCTCTCTCAATCCTTTTGACAGACTCCTTGGACTGCGATACTAAATGATAGCAATCATCATGTTTATAGATATAATCTGTCTAGATTATCCCCACTCCACTCCCCATCTCCCCCACTTCCCAATCACCCGAGCACTCTCACTAGGCAGCTGGAGAACAGAATACCCCCAGCACCAGCTACTGGTGTGAAAATCAGAATGATATGAATAATTGTGAACATTTTATTAACATAAGAAACAGTCCAGCATCGACATGGATTTTCATTTTGAAAACAGAAATGTTGTTTGTTTACTCGGATGGAAAGACCTGAAAACCGAAGCAACAGAGTTGGAGTTGACATCCTGGATCACTTCCTCTGATCCAGGAGGAAGCAGAGACCCTGCTCCTACTACTTTCCACCTGGTTATCTTGGGAAACTCATGACCTTTGGTCTGTGTAGTGTTTCCAGTTCATTTACACCGGTCCCCAAAATGTTAAACTAAACAAAACAGGAATTATTGCAAAGACTCTGCAGGTTTGGCAGCATCTGTGGGAGAGAAGTAAGAGTTCATGTTTTGGGTCCAGTGACCCTCTTCCAGGACAGAAATATTACCTCTGCTCCCTGAATGGGAAACATGTGCCCTTATCTTCAACTTCTTTCGGTTCTCTTGATGTCTGCTAAATATTCTATCTTCTCTGATCTCTCTGACAGATTTGCATCTGTAGAAGGGTTCCCTTTGGTCCTCCAGGGTCATTTCTTGCCCATCACCCACGGGACTTTGAGCTTTTGTCAGATTTATGCAGTGATTCGTTCAATAACTCTGGAAACTGGATATTTCACCGCTCTATTGAACTGAGCTCTGAACTTGGGCAGAGTTGCCATATAAATAAAGGTGTTTGTACAGCAACTTACATTGCGCAGCATGTATCCAACTTTTTCAAAGATTTCATAGTCATTACCGTTTAAGTACCGATCTGGGACATTAAGGATATATAAAACATATAGCAGCCACAGAAGTATGAAATTTCCAGATATGGTGAAGAGTAAAATCACTGCCTTAATTCTACTCTTCATTTCGGGGTCAACCTGCTTCCC
>NW_025195114.1:0-828 GCF_004010195.1 Chiloscyllium plagiosum | reverse complement strand
CTCTGACCTCTCACCTCCACCCCCACCCCCATTCACCTATTGTACTCTATGCTACTTTCTCCCCGCCCCACCCTTCTCTCAATTATCTTTCCACCCTGCAGGCACTCTGCTTCTATTCCTGATGAAGGGTTTTTGCTCGAAACGTCGATTTTCCTGTTCCTCAAATGCTGCCTGAACTGTTGTGCTTTTCCAGCACCACTCTAATCCAGAATCTGATTTCCAACATTGGCAGTCATTGTTTTTACCTGTGTAAGTTTACAAGTAATCTGTACTGTTGCTACAACAGCAATATAAGATCATCCAGTAGGTAAACAAAAATTGTGTTGTAAATTGTAAACCTGTAACTTAGCAATTTCTCGCTTGAATAGAAACAGGCAGCTCGTCAACAGCAGATAGAAATCAGGATAGCAGTCATAAAAGTACCTACCAAAACATGTAATATTTCGAAGGGTGAATTTACATCACATGCAGCCATGATTCCCTGAAGAACAGTCATCACAGCTGGATAATATGGTCAGAGAATTGGAAATACTAGAAGTTGGAACATTCTTTTTTCATTCATGGGACGTTGGCATTGGTGGCGAAGTCAGCATCTATTACCCATTGCTAAGTGCCAAGGGGAAATTCAGATTCAATTACTTTTCCATTGAGTCACTTGTAGGTCACACCCTACCTTCTGAAAAGTGAAGTAACTCTCTACAGTGAGTCCTTACATTAATTTATGAGGAGGAAAAGAAATCATCAGAGTGCTGAAATATCAAAACAGAGCGGCTTTAAATCAATTGTCATGGAAGTGAAAAGGGGTATTGGGGAAGGGAGGGGAAAGTT
>NW_025195113.1:3060-4319 GCF_004010195.1 Chiloscyllium plagiosum | reverse complement strand
CATCGACATCCAATCCCTGTAAACATCTATCTGTCAGGACGAATGCCTCCTCACACTTCTTTTCTTACTGTCACGCTGCCTCAAACAATGCCTTTCACTGACATACCCATCTGCCTGCCTGAACTCGTCCTCACTCTTAACAACTTCCTCTTCCAATCCACTGATTTCCTCCAAACCAATTGAGTATCAACAGCTACATGGGCTTCAGCTATGTCCTTCGCTTGTTCTATCACAGATACACCGGCACCGCCCCCAACTGTTATTCCACTTGATTGATGAAGGTATCGGAACTAACTCGTGCTCCCACGAGGAGGCTGAACAATTCATCAACTTCACGAAGAACTTTCATGTAGACCTCAAATTCACCTGGAACATCTTGGTCACTTCCCCACCCTTCCGGGATTTCTCCATTTCTATATCAGACGACCGACCAATTGCAGACGTCTTCAACAAACTCTCCAACTCCCAGAGCTACACCACCTTGCACCCGATGTCTGTTAAACTGCCATCCCGCATTCCCAATTCCTCAGCTTCTGCCGCACCTGTTCCGAGGATGATCAATAGCAACACAGAAAATCCTAGGTTTCCCTCTTCCAAGATCTGAATTTTCCTTCTCACGTCATCGCCGAAGCCCCCCAGAGCATATCCTTTATATCTGCCCTTGAAGCACACTAATCCCAACGCAACCAGGGCATATCGTCTGGTCCGAATCATCCACCCTCAGCAACCTCTGTATACGTTTCGTCATCCTCCAATACTTCCACCATGTACAACCGGACCACCTCACCCCTCACAGTGGTCAGAAGGGACCACTCTCTCCATGACTCCCTCGTAAGATCCACACCCACCACCACCCTATATCCCACTCCCGATAACTTCACCTGCCACCGCTGGAAGTGGAAAACCTGCGCTCACACCTCTCCACTAACTACGTCCAAGGGCCCAAATATCCTTCCACATTGAACAGAATTATACCTGTACCTCCACCATGTCACACACACTATCTTTCGTACACAATGTAAACTCCTCCAAATTAGGGAGGCAGGGCCCCAACCTGCAGATCATTTCTGAGAACATCTCTGGGGCAACTGCACCAACCAACCCCACCGCCCTGTGGCTGAACAATTCTTTTACCTCTCCCACTCCACCCACACAAACAGGTCCTGGGCCTCCTCCAGTGCAAAACCCTTACCAGTCGACATCTGGAGGAAGAACGCATCATATTCCGTAATGTAACTGCAACCACATGGGAACAATTT
>NW_025195113.1:0-2627 GCF_004010195.1 Chiloscyllium plagiosum | reverse complement strand
CACACACACACACACACACAAAACCATAAAACACATGGACCCATATGCACAGCCACTCAGCGGAAATAGTGTTTTTACGACTGACATTGAGAAGTTATTGACTGGCGGGGTGGTCAGGTGTTCCAGGCAGAAGGCAGGAGATTGATTTTGAGACACATCAACCATAATTAATTAGCACAGCAAAATTGTCAGGCCAAATGTTCGAAATTTTTAATGCTCTTATGTTGTTAATTTATCTTGAAATCTGTGCCGAGAATCAAATGTGGCATATCGTTGCTAATTATTAGATTGGAGTGTCTTTGTTAATGTGGGCCAAACTTGAGGGGCTGAATAATCTATGTCCGTTCGTTACTGTTGTCCTTGTATCTCAGACGAGGTAAAAACTATGACTGCAGATGCTGGAAACCAGAGTCTAGATTAGAATGGTGCTGGAAAAGCACAGCAGTTCGAGCTGCATCCGAGGAGCAGTAAAATCTGATTCGGTATCAGTTTGATGTGCTTTTATAATAAAATGCTTCAGCATTGAGTAACATGTCCCTTTCTCCTTCAGGGTGTGCTATCGTGGTCTCCTCATCCCACGCAGCAGTGACCACTGAGTTACCGAAGACCTTCTAGGCTGAGCTTGACTGACCTTTGATGGATATCTGACTCAATGGTTACATGCAATAAATAGGCTAGTAGCATTTAGCTGCAATCAGAACAGTTATGAACATACTGTATGGTGCACCAGTCTCGAGGGGCCAAAAGGCCAGCTGATGCCCATAACCGCTGTGTTGTTCACTCACTCAATTCCTCAATGCTGTTACACGCTGAGTGAATACCTTCTCGACTCACCTGTCCATTAACATTCAGGGATCTGTGGTGAAGACACGTCTGAGCTTCATAGTGCGTTATCATTCATTGACTACACCCTTGTCTAGTTACGTCTTCACAAAATCACTGCATATCAGTCAGGTTTGACTTGCATCTGCCATTGATTTGCTATCTGATCATTCCTTCATCAGAATTCTGTAACATAAGGCCTTCCTCCTCATTGCCAACCACGCGACCAATCTTTGTGTCTGACACAAAAGTAATTACACACTCCTCCAACGCCAGACCGCCAACTCCACCCCCTCCACCTCCCACTTTCACATCGGCACCATTTATGGATACCACAAATAAGCAGAGGCACAACACGGATCCCCGTGGTACAGCACCGGACAGTCACACAAACAACTTGCTACCACTACCCTCTCTCTCCTGCCACTGTAACAATCTTGGGTGCAACTTGCAAAGCTACCATTGATGCAATGATATTTTTTATTGGCTATCAGATCCTGATGTGGGTCTCTGTCAAAGGCCGTGCTGAAAATCCATATAAACGACTTCCTGAAAAAAGTTTAATAAAATTCGTTAAGTGCAACATCCCTCTAATAAAAGCATGCTGACCATCCCTGAATAAGCCATGCCTCGATATGAAGATTTTCTACTGTCTAATTTTCTCTAATAACTTACCTGACACATAATTTATACTCACCAATCTACAGTTTTCTGCTTATTCACCTTCATGTAAAGCGGAATCACATTACCTGTTCTCAAATCCTTTGGGACCTCACCTGTGGCCAGATTCTGCCACCAAACTTGGATTATTGCTTTTCCTTTGTAATTTCCCACAGGAGCCGGAGATACAAATCATCCATTCCTGAGGATTTGTCCAATGTTGTCGAAACCTGTTCACATCTTATATCAATCTGCTCAAGAACTTCACAGTCATCGGCGAGGATTATGTCATTGCATCTCGCTTCTACCAATTGATGGAGACACCAAACACTGACGTAACAACTTACCAATTTTCTCTTGTTCCACACATTTATTTCCTTCTATGTTACCAACTGGTCCTAACTGCTCCTGCTTATTGTATTCCACACTGATGCACTCACAGAATATCTGGGGATTCTTCCCAATCTTGACTGCTCGCACTTCCCCATGCACCTGCGTTTGTCGGTCCCCTCTATGAGAATTTTCTAAGTTTCACTGCGATCATTGCTCACTCCTTGAATCTCACGATAACCCAGACTGAATGTATTCATCAGCCAATCTTGCTATCTGAGGAATTAAGCTGGAGAATGCATTTTGCATTACCGCCTTGGCGAGTATATTCTTTCGTAGATTGGGACACCGAGATTGTACTCAATTCCCACATTAGTGTCTCACCAACATTCTGTCTTACTTGCACAGGATGCATTTCGTAATATCTACAGATTTCATTTCAATGAAGGTCAAACTAATTTCTTCCATTCCTTTGCATATATACCTCGCAATATCCTTTGCTTTAATTTCGCTTATTAACTCACTGAGTGAGTTCGGAAAAAAAACATTCTACTGATTCTCCAGCGAGACCATATCCTGTGTTTCTCCATTACCTGTGACTACAAGACACATCTTCAAAGCATTGTAAAAAAAGTTTTGTAAATTATGATTTTCCTTTCATAAATGCGTTATTATTCTCTCGAATTTTGCGGATACCCTCTAAATATCTGATATCATGTTCTTTATAATGCAATCCAACAGGTTCCGTACAATGAATGAGAACTTTCCTGGTCTGTGGTTGTCTACTCCCCCTCTTTCTCACTTTCAACCATCGA
>NW_025195112.1:2810-4319 GCF_004010195.1 Chiloscyllium plagiosum | reverse complement strand
AGGATTTGGGACTGGAAATCTCTGTAGAAATGTGAAATGACATTTGGGAAAATGCCAGAAAAATCTCCATCTGCAACAGAACTCAGGCCAATCAGTTGAAGACACTTCATAGGGCCTCTATAGCACCGGACCGAATGGCAAAATTTAAGGCAGGAGCATCTCCAATGTATCCCAAAATAGAGGTGGGCACTCTTGTACATTGTTTATGGACCTGTCATAAGGTCCGCAGATATTGGACTAAAGTAGCAAGTGCTCTGACAGAAATCTTAGGAACGGAAATTAGAGTGGATCCTTTTGGGCTTTTCACACTTTGCCTCCCTGGACATGCACGGGAAGAGATTATTTTCTATTCTCTCTTTCTGTGCAAGGAAACATATTTTGGTAAACTGGGTGGCTGAGGGCCCCCCTGTACTTTCGAATTGGTACAGAATAATCATGGAATGTATTCCCCTTGACTTCTTTACAAATATGGTGCACCAAAAGACTGAATTATTCCATAAAATATGGCAGCTCTTCTTGAATTACAAAAATACAGATATTTCAGCCATCCTAACAAGGGCTTTTATTTAATTGAGATTGCGAACCTGGCTGGCCTGGGGCCCTTTGGGAGAGGAATCCCGCACGAATCCGGGTTTTGTTATGATCTGATGTTAACACATTCTGAGATTGTATCTCACGACTCAATTTCTGTGTTATCCATCGGTTTGTTTTCCTGAATAATGTAAGAGATTTAATTATACACTGTGGTTAGTTGTAGGTTAGATGAGTAGTTAGTTGAGCTTTGCTTTTTTTCTCTCGGTATCTCTTTTTTCAGTTTGATAGATTTTGGTTATTATTCACTTAAGATTTAATTGTATATGAATGTTTATACTTGGGGTTTTGTATTATTTGTAAACTTGTAAAAATATGTTAAATTTTGAATAAAAATATCTATGAAAAAAAAGAGTCTTCCAGGATTACAAGAAGGTTGGGGTATTTAGTGGTAAATTTTTGTTGAGACTTACTGAGTAAAAGGGAAAAGTATAGAGTAAAAGTAAAATGCAGCATATTCAGTTAAGTGTGATGTCACAAAATAATGAAAGAACATATGAAGAAAAATCTCCTCCATTAAATTATTCAGTGAGTGCAAAGCCTTTAAATCACATCTGGTGCATTGGTGGTTCAGTGGTAGAATTCTCGCCTGCCACGCGGGAGGCCCGGGTTTGATTCCCGGCCAATGCAGTTAGCCTATTTTACTTTCTCCGAAATACTAACTTTCTTGAACAAAAACTTTCTTGAACTTGTACAGTTTTTATGGATTTCAGGAAATCCCAAATATTCTACCCACGTTTTTACCATTTTACTACAGCGAGTTTTCAAAATCTGCTTGATAAAAGTCCTGTTCTTTTCGTCTCACTTCAGCAGTTACATACCTACTCTTAAAAACTGCAAAATCAGCGCTTCATCATTCTTACAACCATCAGACTATCAACTCTCATAAATACTCTCCAGTCATCAGCTTTTACATGG
>NW_025195112.1:0-2398 GCF_004010195.1 Chiloscyllium plagiosum | reverse complement strand
CCTGAGTCATTGCTTCTTTACAATATTCACATTCATCCATCAGGTCCCCCCAAAAAATCAATTTTAAGGCTGCGGTGTTTTCACAACTCTTCTTGATCTCATTTGAAGTTCTCTAAGTGATGGTTGAGTTCTCCAAGACTTGCCTTTGCAAGAATTCAGGTGCACTCCTGACTACTGTCGAAAACGTTAACTGCTTGATCTTGTAGACTTGTTGCCATTTGCAGCACCGAAAGGTAGGGTGGGTGGGTGTGATTCACCCACTGTATCCATATCAGTCTACAATGATTGACCACACTAATCCCATGTTCCAGTTTTTGATCTATAGCCCTGGAGACTCTAATAAGGCAAGCAAATATCAAAATAATGATCAAATGTTATGAGAGTTTCTGACTGAAGCATACTTTCGGGCAATGACCGCAAGATTCTCACCTCACTCTATGTGGTAAACATTCTTCTCAACTCTCTCTTCCCCTTTTATACCTTTTATCATAATTCTTTTCCCAGTTGGCTAGTAACCCCTCTACTAATGGGAGGCAAGTGTCCTCCTATCCACCCTATCGAAACCTCTCATAACTTTATATACCTCAATCTGGTCCCTTCTCAACCTTCCCTGCTCCAAGGATAACAGTTCTCCCTCGAGTCTTTCAGACACAGATTGCTCAGGAAATACAATACAGAAAAGTTCCTCCATTCAATCTTCTATAGCCCTTCAAAACTGAAATCCTCCAAACATATTATCACAAGCATCAAATGCTACCTTGAAGGACTCAGTTAAAATTTGTGCAGCCAACACTTCTTCACTGATCAAAATAGAAACATCGAACTAGATACAGGAGTAGGCCATTCAGCCCATTGATCCTACTTCACCATTCGGCATAAACCTGGCTGATCCGCTTTCTCAACTCCCATTCTCTCCCACATCACTTGACACCTTTAGCCTTTAGAAAGCTACCTATTTGTTCCTTAAATAAATTAAATGACCTTATCCCTGCAGCTGTCATATCGTTAAGGATTCCCCAGGTCCACCACCCGCCCTGTGAGATATCTCGCATTATTCCAGTTCAAAATGCTCTGCGACATATCCTGAGACCATAACACCTTGATCTCGCACCATCTCTGTATCCAGTCTCTCCAGCCTTGTCAGAATTGTAAAAGTTTTAATGAGATCTCTCCTCTCTTTCTTTTAAATTCCAGTGAATAGAGGCTCAGTCAATCCACTCTCCGTTAGACAAACCTGCACCTCAGGAATCAGACTGATGAATCTTTGCTGCACTCCTTCTCGAGCAAGTATATTATGAGGAGACCGAAACTGCACACAACAAATACTACAAATGTGCTCTCACCACGGCCCTGTACAGCTGCAGTAAGTCTTCCTTGTTCCTGTACACAAACTCTTTTTTTAAAGACAGCTAACATACCAATTGCCTTCCTGACTGGTCTATAGCTGTACCTGTCTGTTTCCTTTCAATAACTGATGTACAAGGACAACTAAGTTTCCCTGTACCTCAAGATTTCCTTATCTATCACAAATGAAAGAATACTCTGCAATTCCCTTTTTCTTAGTGAAGTGGACAACTCAATCCTTTTCCATGTTATATTGCTTCTGCCATGTACTGCCCCCTTATTCAACTTGCCAAATCACCCCGAAGCCTCTTTACATTGTCCACACCACTCACATCTCATTTCATGTCATCAGCAAAATCAGAATTTGATTCCCATTTCCAAATTGTTGATATATAATGGTCCAAGCTGTAATTCAAGTCCAATCCCCTGTGATTCCCCACTTGTCACCCCCTGACACTCTGTAAATGAGCCATGTCTACTAACCCATTCTCAGTCCATGTCAGTATATTACCACCAATCTCATGTCCTTTGATTTTCCACAATAAGTTGTTATGTAGGGTTTCATCAAAAACTTTCTGGAAATCCAAACC
This sequence comes from Chiloscyllium plagiosum, assembly GCF_004010195.1. NCBI lineage: Eukaryota > Metazoa > Chordata > Chondrichthyes > Orectolobiformes > Hemiscylliidae > Chiloscyllium > Chiloscyllium plagiosum. Next base: position 464 of record NW_025195112.1, on the reverse strand, counting down.
TACCATATCCACATTCTCCATTATATATGAGTTATGTTTTCAAATACCTCCAGTATATTTGTTAAATGTGATTTCCCTTTTATAAATGCATGCTGACTTTGTGGAATTACATTTGCATTTCCCATTATCTCAGAATATAAGACTCCACCATTTTCTCTATTACTGGTGTTGTGCTAACTGGTCTATAATTATGGCTTTAACCATCCCTGCTGTTTTAAACTTTTGGTTTATATTTGCCACCCTCCAATCTGCCAGGACTGTTCCGGAATCTACAACATTTTGGAATGTGACAGCCTCAACATAATCCATCATTTTCCTGGCCATCTCCTTTAATGAACTGGAATGGACATTATCAGACGCTGGAATTTGGTCAACAATCAACTTCACAAAAGACACCTGACATTCCCCGAACCATAATCCATTGGTTTTCATTTTGAGCAAATCTGCCAGTGGAGCAGATATAG
>NW_025195111.1:3187-4319 GCF_004010195.1 Chiloscyllium plagiosum | reverse complement strand
CTTAAAAAATAATCCCTGCAAACCAGGGTTCATCCCAGTCAATTTTCTGTGAAATGCCTTTGATGAAAAAACGTATTTTCTTAAATAAGGGGACGAAAACATCTGTCATTACTCCAGATGTGGTCTGACTCGGACTTTATAAAGTTACTTTTAGGTATATACTCCAAACAACACCCTTTAAACTTGCACAGATGTTGTTGAAAATGCTCAGCTGGTCATGCAGCATCTGTGAAGAAAAATCAGTTAAAGTTTCGGGTCTGGTCACCCTTCCTCAGATACGTTAACTCTAATTTCTTTTCACAGATGCTGCTAGACCTGCTGAGCTTTTCCAGAAACTTCTGCTTCTCTTCCTGGTTTACAGAATCTTCAGTTGTTTCGGTTTTCATATCCTTTAAAATTGCCGTCTCTCCTCTCGAATTTGTCATTTCTACCTTGGAAAAAAGATTCAAATTTGTTTGGTCTCCCCTACCTTGGGAAAAAAGAAGCCATGACTAGTCACCCTATCATTGTTCCTCATAATTTTATAAAGTTCAATAAAGCCACCTAAAGTGTCCAGTGCTGCAGGGAAATAGCCTCAGCCTATTCAGCGTCTCCCTATGGTTCAAATGTTCCAATACTGGCAACACCCTAGTAAAACTTTTCTGGACTCTTGCAAGTTTCCCATCATCTTTCCTATAGCAGGGAGGCTGGAATTGAAAGCAGTCTGGGGATTCCAAAAGTGGCCGAGCCAATAAACTGTACAACCGAAACATGATTTCCCAACTCCTATGTTCAATTCACTGCCCAATAACAGCCAAAATATCAAACACCACATTCACCGACCTGTCTACTTTCAACCCCATTTACAAGGAACTATCAACCCACACTGCACGGTCTGTTTGTTTGTCAACACTTCACAAGAACTTGTCATTAAGAGGTTGAGTCCTAATCTGGTAACATCTTTCTGAAATCAGGGAGACCACAATTGAATGCAATATTCTAAAACTGGCCTCACCAATGCCCTACTCAGCCACAACGTGACCTCCTAACCCCTATACTCAGTGACAGAATCCCCACAGTGTGGAAGTAGACCTTTCGGCCCATGAGACCATACCAACCATCGGAACAGCATTCCACCCTAACTCTGTAACCT
>NW_025195111.1:0-2971 GCF_004010195.1 Chiloscyllium plagiosum | reverse complement strand
TCCATCGGTTGCCCCTCTCAGTCTGTTCCCCCTCTTTGTCGGTCGCCCCCCCCAACCGTCGGTCGGTCGCCCCCTCTGATCCCCCTGTCTGTTCCCCTCCTCTCTAATCCCGCTTTCTGTCCCCATCCATTTCTGTGCCTCCCCTCTCTATCCCCCCCTCTGTCCCCACCCATTTCTGTCCCAACCCTCTCGATCCATCCACCCTCTCCTACCCTCCGCCCACCCCCTCTCTGCCTACCCTCCCCTCTCAGCCCCCTAGTTCTGTACTCCCCCGTCTGCAGGGAAAATATCTTGTCTACTTAACCTATCCATGCCCGGCCTGATTTTGAAAATCTCTTTCAGGTCACCGTTCAGCCTCTGACTCTCCAGCGAAAACAGTCTATCCAACCCTGGCAACATCCTGTACTTCTTTTCTGACCCCTTTCAAGTTTGAGAAAATCCATCTGATAGGAAGGAGACCAGAATTGCATGGAATATTACAAAAGTTGCCGAATCAATGTCTGTACAGCCGCAATATAACCTCCCAACTCCTACACTCAATGATCTGACCAATAAAGGTAAGCAGACCAACTGCCGCCTTCACTATCCTATCTACTTGCTACTCGACTGTCAAAGAACTATGAACCTGCACTCCAAGGACTCTTTGTCTCGCAGCACTCCGCTGGAACTTACTATAAACTGTATAAGTCCTGCTAAAGTTTGCTTTTACAAAATGCAGCAGCTCGCATTTTTCTAAACTGAACTCCTCAGCCCATTCACCTATCTGATCCAGATCCCCTTGTACTCTGAGGTAATCTTTTTTCCCTGTCTGCTACACCTCCCATTTTGGTGTCATCTGCAAACTTACTAACAATAACTCTTACGTTCACATCCAAATCATGGATATAAATGACGAAAAATAATGGATCCAGTACCCATTCTTGAGACTCCACTTGTCACAGGCCTCCAGCCTGAAAAGCACCCTCTGCCTTCTATCTTCGAGCCAGTTATGTACTCCATGCGATCTAATTTTGCTGACCAGTCTTCCATGAGGAGCATTGTCGAACGCCTTACTGAAGTCATGTCGATCATGTCCATGCTCTGACCTCAGCAATCTTCTTTGTTACTTCTTCAAATTCATGAGATATGATTTCCCATGCACAAAGTTATTAGTATCCAGGATTTAACTCTGTACATTGGGGTCTGCGTTGCCCAGTTACAGGTGTTAATATTCTGGATGAAGTTCAAGTCCAGCATTTTGTCAGTGACTAACAAGACTCAATGCACAATGTCACCAACACAGTTGAGTTTCTTTTGAACGGCAGTCCCCGTATCCTTTGCCCAACAAGAAATAATGTAAGTGTCCTTACCACTAGACGAGGAGGATCAGGCTCAGAGTTGAGTAACAGCATCTTTGAAGAGGCTGATTAGTAAATGTGCCCAAGCCACCAGGCCATACCGTCTCCCAGTTGTCCCTGCCTGAGCCTCTAAACAGAACCTTCCTGTAGTTTCTCTCCTGTCAGACTCTCCCATTGCTCAGTTTGTCCAGGATCTCCTCCTGCTGCTGCACTGCTCCTGTCGCTCACTGACCTGTCCATCCCCCAGTGTCCTCCAACTTCATTCATTGTTTACAATCTCATTACCCCAGTTCTCCAGCCCCACCCCTTCCCGTCTATAGAGACGGCTCAGTGGTTAGCACTGCTGCCTCACAGCACCAGGTACCCGGTTTCGATTCCAGCCAAACCCAGAGTTTGTGCATTCTCCCCGTGTCTGAGCGGGTTTCCTCCGGGTGCTCCGGTTTCCTCCCCAATCCAAAGATAGGCAGGACAGGTGAATTGGCTATTCTAAATTGTCCATAGTATTAGTTACATTAGTCAGGGGTAAATATTGGGAAGAGGAATGGGTCTGTGTAAGTTACTGGGTAGAGGAGGGTCATTATGGGCTTGTTTGGCCGAAGGGCCTGTTTCCATCCTGGAGGGATTTTGATATATTGGGCAGCAGCTGCTGTCAATCAGCATGCTCATGTATGATCAGGAGCACGTGCTGTAGGAGAGGAGACCAGTGTATGGGCGCAGTGCTAGCCAATTGTGTGACTATGCACAGTGCCTGGGAAGGAGGCTGTGGTTGTGAGGGATTAATCTGTCATTAGCATCTTCTTCCCTCTGGGAGCAGGACCCAGGGGAATGGCCCGTTTCCTGGCTCCCTGACATCTGATCAGACTATCAGTGGTGTAGCATTTTGCAGAAAGTTATCAGAACTCTTTTGTGAAGATTAAGGGTTTTTATGGAAAGCAACAAGGATGGGCCTGCAATTAGAGTTCTAGTTTGGTTCTTTTTAGTAAGACGGGTTTTGGACAGAGTGTGCAGGAAGCAGTGTATAAAGGTTGGTTGTCATCAGACGATTCACCATCAACAGCCCCCCACCCTGGTGGACTCAGAGTCAGACTCATTGATTTGGTCCTTAGTCCGCGGACAAGAGCTAGGAAACTGAATTCAAAGAGAGGAGAGAGAGTGTGAGAACTGGGTGTGGAGGAAAGGAGTGAGGAGATTGGTTTGGATTTCAGTTCACAGAAAAAACAAATTGTTAGACGAGAGTCAAAACTTTGGGGAACAAGAAACTACAATTTAATACTATAATTGTCTTATAAAGATCCATCCTGTATTAACGTGGTGAGTTGTTTTCTCTGTTGTAGGGTACTGAAAGGGTGGATTTGTGGATGAGAAATTCAAATTGAATTTCATGTTCAGATCTGATAGTTACTTGATCCGTCCCGATCTGAATATCATTGGCCTTTTAATGTGGATGGAAAGGTGTGCATTCTGTCCGTGGGCGAATATTTCAAATCTCAGTGTGACTGGAAAAACTACTGAGACACAGCAAAGTCCATGTTAGCATGGTGAGTGTGGAGAAAGAGTTCATTGGTTTTGTAAAGTCTGAAAAATCATGGCATGTCTCCCATGAACAATTAAGCCACAGCTTTGCTTTGTAGAAG
>NW_025195110.1:0-4318 GCF_004010195.1 Chiloscyllium plagiosum | reverse complement strand
AGGAGTCAAGTGTGATGGACCACACCAGAGCCCCTTGAAAATATTTGAAGGCTGTAACCTAGACTCTAATTTTTTTTTTTTATTTTAAATGAAATGTAAATTATCTGTTCCAGATGCAATGTTATTGGTCAAACTGCTTGATGTGAAGCAAAACATCATTTATTTAAACACACACAAAAAACTGAAACCAAAGAAAGAGGAATTTAGAATAACTTAATTCTATTGGGCAGGTTAACTGAATAATGGATCTAGGAACTATTACTAATGAACCATTCCAATATAGGAAACTCCCATAAACACAACCCCTGGCAAAATGAAATATTCAGACACAGCTTGTTACAAACATTTCTCCAATCCAGGAATTAAAAACAGTATCAAAATAAAATTCAGACAGAGTAGCAGCCAGGATACATCCAGGGAAGCTTCCAACTCTGTGGATACCACAATAGTGAGAAACCAAAACCCAGTGATCCTAATCTGTGACAGGTGGCTACACCCATTCAGGTTGCATTAAAATAAACACAAGGCCTCCCTCGCTGTTTACTCAAGTGTTCTGAAGTAGCCAGCTTGGTAACAATCGTTCAATCTCTCTTAAAAGAAACCAGGACAAAATAAGCTCTTAAAGCTGCAGCTTCATCACACTTGTCAGCACATCGCGCTGTCAAACAGGAACCGGGGTAACCCAATCAGGCCCTTGGCTCTGTCCATTCGGACGAGGAACAAGCCATTCAGTCCCTTGGGTCACTTTGACAGGAACATGAGGAGGCCATTCAGTCCATTGAGCCCTTTAGGCAGGAACAGTACGAGGCCATTGCACCTCAATATACTTACACAGGGACAGAATGAGGTAATTGATGCTGATTCCTGATGATTGGCTTATGCCCGAAACATCGATTCTCCTGCTCCTCAGATGCTACATGACCTGCTGTGCTTTTCCGAAATACATTCCCGACTCTGGTCAGTCCTTACTGTTTCCTAATTGATGCTCTAACATAATGAACAGGTGGAGCAGAGGCTGCACAGACAGACTGCTCCATGTCGTTCGTCGTGGTTCCATTGCTCATGATACACACGTGGGACTTTAACGTGGTTTTCTAGTGGTGAAGAAGGATGCCATATATCTTGTGCGAAGCCTCAAGAAGGCACCTTTCATCTCCGAGAATACAGCCTGCTGTTCTCTATGTAGGGCAGAAGCTGGTGGGAATGGCTACCTGTTTCAGATCGAAGATATTGTGGCTGCTGTTGGGGATTGTGAACAACATGACATTCAGTTACGGTTCACATGCCGGCTGCACAATAACATGGGGAGAGTTAATTAAGGCATATAAACTATTAGGAAAGCCACGTTAGACTGATGAATGGACTCTCTATGCTCAGATAATGCTGATCTTGTTCATGTTGATCTTGTCGTGTGCACGTCCTGTGCGGTGTAACCTGTATGCCTTACTCTGCCCAGTCTAATTCCACCCTGTGATCTGTCTGTCCATGCTTATTATGATCTGTCTCCACTACTCATAAATAAAGTTTTTCCCTGCACTGAGGTACACGTGACAATAAATCACCCCAATCAATTCTGGGTAAAGTATGGAATTTCTCTCCCTATCAATGTCTCTTTTGGAAATAAGTGATCGCTGCCACTCCTCGTGTTTCAGCATCACCATTTCTTTGTCTCCCACAGCTCTCCAGATTAAACATTCAGCTTCTTCACTCTCTCCTCATGTTACCATCATCCGTGTCTGTGGTAAGGAGATCATTCCTTACAATGGAGATCAAATCTGTAGAGAGTGCCCCAAATGCTTTCTCAGCAAGGCTGTTCAACAGCAAGAAGATGTCTTTACTTACGAACTCGAATCATCTTATAATGAAGGACAGCATACCATTGACTGTACCCATTACTTATGCAGGGTTTGATTCGGAGCAGTCAGCATAGACTTGTGAGTGGGATATCATGCCTCCCAAATTTGTTAGAGTTCTTTGATGAATTGACCAAGAAGGTTGACGAGGGCAGGGTTGTCTCCATGGATTTCGGTAAAGCCATTCAGCATAGCATCGCAGGTTGCTCTGGAAGGTCACATTACATGGAATGCTGGTGGAACTGGCCAATTGGATACACAGTTGGCTTGATGGTAGGAAGCAGTGAGTTTTGTGGAACGATGCTTGTCAGACTGGAGGCTGAGTCTATTGCTGTTTGTTATCCATGATTTGGTTGAGAATGTACAAGGCATGATTAGTCAGTTTGCAGATTACACTAAAATAAGTGGTAGCGTGAACAATGAGGAATTTTATCAGAAATTGCACCAGGACCTTAATCAGGTGTGAAGTGGGCCGAGAAATGGCAAATGGAATGGAATGTAGATGTGTGAGGTCTTGCATTTTTGAAAGTCAAATCAAGGTAGGAGTTTAATGATGAATGGGAGGGCCTTAAGAGGTGTAGTGGTCAGAGAGACTTTGACGTTCAGGTGCACGATTCTCTGAGAGTGGAGTCACAGGTAGTGAGCGCAGTGAAAAAGGCATTTGGCACACTGGCCTTCATCAATCAGGACATTGAGTATAGAGGTTGGGAATTTATGTTTCAGTACACAGGACTTTGCTAAGGCTGCACTAAGAGAGATCCTTGTTTGATGTTAGACTGAAACCAAGATAAACTAAATGATCAAATGTTACATTGGGAACAGGAACACAGAAAGTTTCTGGTTCATCTACGTGATTTGCAGGAAGAATAGAAAAAGCAGAATGTTTCTGTACATGTTAATATGCAGAATAACAGATAGACCGAAGTGTGTTACAGCCTGGAATCTAATCGCGGGGTTCAGATTGGTTTATATACAGAATACCAGATAGCTCGGAGTGAGTATGTCCTGGAATCTAATGGAAGGGTTCAGGCTGGTTTATACTCCAGAGTGAGTTACAGCCTGGAATCTAATCGAGGGGTTCAGGGTAGTTTATATACAGAATTACAGATACCACAGACTGAGTTACAGCCTGGAATCTACTCGAGGGTTTCAGGGTGGTTTATATACAGAATAACAGATAGCCCGGAGTCAGTTACAGCCTGAAATCTAATCGAGGGGTTCAGGGTGGTTTATGTACAGAGTAACAGATACCACAGACTGGGTGACAGCTTGGAATCTAATCGAGGGGTTCAGGGTGGTTTGTATACAGAATAACAGGTTCAGTGTGGTTTGCATACAGAATAACAGCTGCCCTACAGTGAGTTACAGCCAGGAAACTAATCGAGGTGTTCAGGGTGAGGTATATACAGAGTAACAGATAGCCCGGAAAAAGTTACAGCCTGGAATCTAATTAAGGGGTTCAGGAAGGTTAATATGCAGAATAACAGATAGCCCGGAGTGTGTTACAGCCTGGAATCTAATCGCGAGGTTCAGACTGGTTTATATACAGTCTACCAAATAGCCCGGAGTGAGTAAACTCCTGGAATCAAATGGAAGATTTCAGGCTGGTTTATATACAGAATAACAGATAGCTCGGAGTGAGTTACACACTGGAATCTAATCGAGGGTTTCAGAATGGTTTATATACAGAATAACAGATAGCCTGGAGTGATGTACAGCCTGGAATATAATCGAGGGGTTCAGGGTGGTTTATATACAGAATAACAGATAGCCATAAGACCATAAGACATAGGAGCGGAAGTAATGCCATTCGGCTCATCAAGTCCGATCCGCCATTCAATCATGGCTGATGGGCATTTCAACTCCACTTATCCGCATTCTCCCCGTAGCCCTTAATTCCTTGTGACATCAAGAATTTACTAATTTCTGCCTTGAAGACATTTAGCGTCCCAGCCTCCACTGCACTCTGTGGCAATGAATTCCTCAGGCCCACCACTCTCGAGCTGAAGAAATGTCTCCGCATTTCTGTTCTGAATTTACGCCCTCTTATTCTAAGGCTGTGTCCACGGGTCCTAGTCTCCTCGCCTAACGGAAACAATTTCCTAGCGTCCACCCTCTCCAAGCCATGTATTATCTTGTAAGTTTCTATTAGATCTCCCCTTAATATTCTAAACTCCAATGAATACAATCCCAGGATCCTCAGCCATTCCTCATATGCAGACCTACCATTCCAGGGATCATCCGTGTGAATGTCTGAGCCCTGAGTGAGTTACAGTCTGGAATCTAATGGAAGGGTTCGGTGTGGGTTATATACAGAATAAGAGATAGCCCTGAGTGAGTTAAGGCCTGGAATCTAATCGTGGGGTTCAGGGTAGTTGAAAAACAGAATAACCGATGCCGTAGAATGAGATACAGCCTGGCATCTAATCAAAAGGTTCAGGGTGGTTTATATGCAGAATAACAGG
>NW_025195109.1:3021-4317 GCF_004010195.1 Chiloscyllium plagiosum | reverse complement strand
GCAAGGGGTGTACCTTGCTTGAGTGATTTAGAACTAGTAGAATCCATACAGTGTGGATACAAGCCCTTGGGCCCAGCAAGTCCACTTCGACCTTCTGAAGAGTAACCCAGCCAGACCCATTCCCCTACCATCCCATATTTATCCCGGCTAATGCCCAAATCTACACATCCCTGAACACTATGGGTGATTTATCAATGACCAATTCATCTAACCTGCACATCTTTGTACTGTGGGAGGAAACGCACACAGACACGGCAAGAATGTTAACTCCACACAGCCAGTCACCCAAGGCCAGAACCAAAGCCGAGACCCAGGTGCTGTGAGGCAGCAATGCTCACCACTGAGCCACCACGTGTTATTTGATATAGAAACAATGATATCATTTGATCAAATAACTCGTACGTATGGACTACTAGTAGAGACCTCTTCTTTTTTTTCCAGATCAGAGATTTGATTTTAAAAAAAAACACACTTTTACCACACTCTGACAGATCTAATAAAGGGAAGAGGGTGCTTATTGCTTAGAATACACTCTCTGTCAGTACTCTTTATCATTAGTTGGAGAGTGTCCCCTCAGACGAGACTGTGCAGCTTTGTGATGTCTGCGAGAGATTTGGGGGTTCAGAACACTTCGGAGAATTGGGAGGATATTTGTGAAAATGCTCGACGGATTTTGATCTGTAATAGGACCCATTCCATGCAGTTGAAAATTCTTCGTAGGATCTATCTGACCCCAAATTGTCTCTCAAAATTCAAAGTGGGATTATCTTCAGCATGTCCTAAATGCAGAATGACTACAGGCACTCTTACTCATTGCATATGGTCCTGCTGCTGACTTCATCTATATTGGAGCACTGTGCCAGATGTGATAGCGTGGGTCGAGGGGATTGAATTGGAGATGGACTTCGTTTCTGTTTTACTGGGCCTGCCCAGGGTACTTTCCACAGGTGAATATGGGAAAAAATCCTTACTTATTATTATAATATTATAAGTATTATAATATTATAATATTAAAAATCTCTTTTTAAATATTTTTTAAATTAAAATGCTAACATTGATAGAATACAGTCACAAAAAAACTGTCATTAGAGAGACCACTCATGGTGGTTTATCCTGAGGATCACCACATCTCGGGTGATGGGGTGAGGTTGAGAGAGTGTCCCCTTCATGGTAATCTCTGTCAGTGTGAGGAACTGAACCTGTGCTGCTGTCCTGCCTCTACATCACAAACCTGCCGTCCTGCCAACTGAGTGGGAGACTGTGTAACTGTTACAGACAGAAACAGTCACAGACAAA
>NW_025195109.1:0-2900 GCF_004010195.1 Chiloscyllium plagiosum | reverse complement strand
AACGCTCTCAGTCAGATCCACCGACGTCAAGCCAGTGTTCTTCTCTGACCACTGCCTCCTGCTGGCCAACAGTCACGTACAGGACGAGCAGCGGGCTGGTAAGGGAACATGGAAGCTGAACACAAAGCTGTTGACCCCGGGAAACATTGAGGAGCTCAAGAGGGACTACGCAGGTTGGAGAACCGTGAAGCCCCTCTTCAAGTCCCCAGTGGACTGGTGGGAAAGAGTAAAAGGGAACATCAAGAGGTTATTCATCCTCAAAGGTGTTCAGGAGGCGAGAGAGAGGCGGGGAAAACTGTCCCAGCTCCAGGAAAGTATGCAGAACCTGCTCCTGCTGCAGATGATGGGGGTCGATGTCAAGGAGGGCCTCAAGGAGGTGAAGGGCCAAGCAAGCCTCGCTCTTTGCCTCGGAGGCCTCCAAGATAATCTTCCGGTCCAGGGTCCGCTCGGTGGAGCAGGACGAGACGTGCTCACGTTTCTTCTTCCAGAAGGTGCACAAAGAAAGCTCCGTGCTCAGCAGCCTGAAGGAAGATGGCTCGATAACGTCATCCAAGGCTGACATCATGAGGATCAGCAAATCCTTCTATGCCAATCTATATGACGCGAAGCCAACCGATAGCGCAGCCTCCTAGTCGTTCCTGTGCTCTATCAGAGGTCTTAGACGACAGGACACGGGAGAGGCTGGACTAGCCGCTATCTCTGACCAAGGCAGAGTCTTTCGAAAAGAATAAAACTCCCAGAAGCGACGGCTTACTGGTTGAGCTCTACTCTGCTCTGTGGGATTTGATTGGCCAGACCTGCTGGAGGTGTATGTCAGTACGCTTCTGGCAGGTACCATGAGTGAATCTATGAGGAAAGGCATCATCACACTCATCTACAAGTGGAAGGGGGAGGAGGGAGGAACTTAGAAATTGGATACCAATCTCACTATTGAATGCGGATTACAAAATTTTGTCAAAGGTAATTGCCAACCGGGTCAGGTCTGCTCTGGGGTTGGTGATTCACTCTGACCAAACCGGTGCTGTACCGGGCAGGAAGATCGCTGAGAGTCTCACACCCCTCAGGCATACAATCGCCTATGTGCAGGACAAGGGGTTGGACACCTGCCTGATCAGCCTGGACCAGGAGAAAGGATATCACACACGTATATGAGAGATGTTCCCTCCAAAATGGGCTTTGGGGAGGGAATCTGCAATTGGATCAGACTGCTCTGCACCAACATTGTCAGTACAGTTTCAATCAATGGGTGGGAATCAGATAGCTTCCCAGTTAGACCTGGAGTCAGACAGGGCTGCCCTCTCTCTCCTGCCTGGTTTGTGTGCTGCATAAAGCCATTTGCCGAGTCCATCAGGTAGGATGCGAGCCTGAGAGGGGTGACTATTCCTGGCAGCGGGGGCCTGCAGGTTAAGGCCTCCCTGTACATGGATGATGTCGCCGTTTTCTGCTCGGATCTGCTGTCCGTGCACAGACTCATGTGCATATGTGACCAGTTCGAATGGGCCTTGGGGGCCAAGGTAAACAGGGGCAAGAGCGAGGCCATGCTCTTCGGTAACTGGGCCAACCAATCTTCGATCCCCTTCACCATCAGGACCGACCACCTAAAGGTGCTGGGTATTTGGTTCGGGGGGGCTGGGGCATGCACCAAGTCTTGGGAGGAGCATATCAGCAAAGTGAGGCAGAAACTGGGCAGATGGAAGCTACGGTCGCTCTTCATCGCGGGAAGAAACCTGGTCATCAGGTGTGAGGCACTATCATTGTTATACATGGCACAGGTCTGGCCTAGTCCCAAAACCTGGCCGCTGCAGTCACCCGGGCCATCTTCCGATTTATATGGAGGTCAAAGATGGACCGGGTCCGAAGGGACTTAATATATAAAGATCTGGGCAAAGGGGGGGGGAAGAAACACACCCAATGCCACCCTCACCCTAATGGCCACCTTTGTGCATGGTTGCATCAAGCTGTGCGTGGATCTCCGGTATGCAAACACCAAGTGTCACTACATACTGAGGTTCTACCTGTCCCCGGTGTTGTGAAGGATAGGCCTGGTCTCGCTGCTGTGGAACGCTCCGAGTAGTTGGACTGTTCCGGATCACCTGTCCTTCGTTGAGAAGTTTATGAAGAAAAACACCTTTGACCACAAGTCCATCAGGAAGTGGTCAGCACGTAGTATCCTTGAGACCCTTCGGGAAAAGGAGAAGGTGGATCCTATTGAGTGGTTCCCGGAGCAGACTGTCAAACCCATTTGGCAGAATGCCTCATCGCCAGAACATTCCAACAAGCACCAAGATATGGCTCGTCTAGTGGTTGAGAAGGGCTCTGCCTGTGAGATCCTTTATGCACACCCGGACTCTCAGCCGCAACGCACCACACGCTGCCCTCGAAGCGGCTGCAGGAGGGACGAGACTGTCACACACTTCCTTCTGGAATGTGCCTATGCAGAAGTCTGGAGAGGAATGCAGTGGTGTTTGTCGAGGTTTGTCCCGAGCAGCGCCGTGATGCGCAACTCCCTGCTCTATGGTCTGTTCCCCAGGACATACACCGCAACGAACATCAACTGTGCCTGGAGGATCATCAAATCTGTGAAGAATGCTCTCTGGACAGTCTGAAACCTGTTGATCTTCCAGCTGAAGGAGTTGATCCTGACTGAGTGTTGCAGACTGGCACATTCCAAGGTCCAAGATTATGTGTTGAGGGATGCACTGAAGCTTGGGGCAGCTGCCGCCAAGACACAGTGGGGAAAGACCACCGTATAACATTTGCCTGCCTCAGCACCAGAGGGCCGACGCAGTAAAAGGGGCTCCCCTGACCCCCCAGCTAAATATGTGGATAGTAATTATACAGACCTGTATGTATGAATGATTACTCGGTCTCTGTATGCAAAGAAATGGAATGTTTACATA
>NW_025195108.1:2501-4317 GCF_004010195.1 Chiloscyllium plagiosum | reverse complement strand
TTTTCTAACCTCCCAGTTTCTACCATGGCAAATACACTCAGAATCTTGGATGTGTATTGAAATTCTCTTTCATTCTTCTAAATTACAGTGTGTTCAAGTTCAACTGACTCAACCCCTTATGATTAGAATATCGGTCCAGCCCCAACATCAACCGATCATCCTCTGCCCTGCCTGCAAAGCCAGAATTCCTTTCCCTGGGACACTAGTACTGTTCATATTATTCTATGCTTCATTTGATTCGGTACTTGTATAATTTTAGCAAGTCCTCCCTATGTTTGCAAATCATTCCCATTGTAATAAATTACAGCATCTTGTTTACATGTTCTATTACCCACTGACCTGTAAGCTGCCACTTACGCAAGAATTATCAAATCTCCTTGTGTGAAACCAAACGGTGCTAGCCCCTGACAGTAAGTTGGGAAAAGCTAGACTGTAATAGATAGGCTATGACAATAAATAATAACTGCATACTTAGAAACAATGGGATACACATGATTTTAGGAAAGGGAAATATTTTTCAACCTGTTTGGATTTTACATTTTGGAGTGACCATTAATGACAGAATTGATAGAGATGTGGGAGAGGACTCTCGGTTTGGGGACATTTGAAGATCCAGACACGTTTGGAACAATTTGAATAAGGGATAAATCTTAGCTAGGATGAGATTAGGGCCTCTTAAAGTTCAATAAGGTTGTCCATGTGTATCCACTGTTGATGGGGGAGATCTGAAACAAATATCTTGCTGTAGGACCTCCTATTGAGAATGATAGGAAGCTCAGGAATCACGGAGAATAAATTGTGATATCTTGGAAAATGTTCACGTTATGAAATAAGATGTGCTGGAAGTCTTGAAATGCTAAAAGGTTTACGCAACCTGGGGACATGAGCAGCCATATGACAGCACTTCATGAGATGCTCAGGAGGAAATTGAGAGCCGCTCGCAGATTTATTTATCTCATCGACAGGCACTAAAGACCAATGAGACTGATCAATGTGCTGCATCAGTTGTTGGTGTAGATTCTGAGAAAATAGATCATCATGCATTTGGAAAGGCAAGGAATAATGAGCAACAGTAAGCAAGGGTGTTTGCGTGTAAAGTGGTTTCTGACAAACCTGAATGGTTTTTGAGGAGGTAGAGAAGTGTATACCAAGGTAAAGCAGTACATCTTGTCTACATGGACTTTAACAAGGCCTTTGGCAAAGTTCTGCATGGCAGAAGAAAAGAACATAAAACTACAAGCAGAGGACGGTCCTCTGGCTTTTCAAGTCTGCTCCACCATTCAATAAGTTCATTGCTTATCTATTCCTGGACTCAGAACAAACTATCAGCGCGCACATCTTACTCTTTCATTCATTTTTCTTGTCAAGAGTATGTCAACCTTAGCTTTAAAACGTTTACTGAAGTAATGTGAACTGCTTCACTGCAGTAGGAATGCCACAGATTAAAAACGTTTTTGGTGTAAAGGTTCCTTCTCAACTTAGTCCGAATGCTGCTCCTTCTAATCTTTTGCCTATGCCCTCTTCTTCTAGCTTCACCTGCCAATGGAAATATCCATTCCACGTCTATCATCTCTTCTCCCTTCATAGTTTCATTTTTTCTGAGATCTCCTAGATTGGTTTGAATTCCAATGAATAAAGTCCCAAAATACCCTTTGCATCTCCTTATAAGCCAATCCGCTCAACTTCGAAATCGAACATGTGAACGTCCTGTGCACCGCTCCTGTGTCAATACATCCTTCCTCAAGTAAAGAGACCAAAACAACACACGGTAATCCAGGCTTTGGCAGCACCTTGCACAGTTGCAAAATAAAACACT
>NW_025195108.1:0-1588 GCF_004010195.1 Chiloscyllium plagiosum | reverse complement strand
TCTTCCTCAAGTCGAATGTGACCGAGCTGGTTCACCCAAAGTTCCCCATAACAATTGCCATGCAATTTTAGAGACTATAGTTATTTGTTTGTTGATTGCACGCCCCTGACGTATTAATAAGTTTAGATCACACAGGGCCAGGGAGTGCTCACCATCTGGATTCAATATTTGATTGACAGTCGACTACAAACTGTGTTCATAGTGGGTTGAGGTCAAGGTGCAGGCCGATGTGAAACAGTGAGCAGTGAGGTTCGGTGCTGGGTCCACTGTTGTGCATAGTTTATATAAACACTTTGTATGTGATAACAAGAGTTATGTCTAGCAATTTTACGAGTGACATTGAAATTGGTGGTAATGTGGACAGTGAAGTGGTTTATCTACGAGTACAATGGGATCAACAATACTGCTGATCCATTGTTGAGGTATAGCAGGTGGAGATTTTAAAGACGTTGCATTTTGCGAATATAAACCATGGCGGGACTTTTCGAATGAATGCTCGTGGTCTGGGTAGTTTTACCAAACAGAAAGACCTAGGGATGCAACGACACAGTTCTATGAAGGTTGTGTTGCTATTTTTCTTTACTTTCTGTTGAATATGTTACACAGTTCCTTCGAATGTTTTCCACTGTTCACATCCAGCAGTACATTTCAGTCTGTTTATACTGTTTAGCTTGGTTAGTTCTCCACTCACACTCAAGTAATCGACCTTTATATGATTATCAGCTGTGCCTACTGGTCATTTTAAAAAATCATAATCTCTTTGAATTCCAATATATTACAATTTCGCTGAGGATCGCTCAGTATGAACATCTCTCATTCCCTCACTTTCATCTCCTCATCGATCTGAGAGAGCAATGTTCATAACGACTTGCACTATTTGGTATTCAAAGAAATATGACAAAAAGCATTCCCCACAGTCCAGTTTGAATAACGCTCTTGCGAGTGTGACTGTCCCAGAATGTAGAAACATTGACGTCTCCCAAAACTATTACAATGCATTTGTTACAAATTCTAATAATTCATGTTTAATGCCGTGATGAGTAATTAAATGTTGCTCGGCAGCCGAGAATCCATTCTCCTGCTGGTGCTTTTGACAAGTTGTACCTGGAGTGCAGTCGGATTCCACTGAATAATCTGAGACCAATTGTTTTTTTTTGTAATGCCTTAGTCAGGATTACACAATCTGCATTCCCAATCAGCCTGCGCCTCGGGACTGTTGTATATTATTGAATATTTATGTTCTACAGGTTGTTCACTCTTCTACCACGTCTGTCCATCGAACTTAATTCAGGTAATTTGCTCTTTCCGAAAAAAATATATAATGTACATGTCATCAGCATTTCCTCTAACTAACCTATTAGGTGATGTACAGTTTTAGTTCAAACTCTGTCCATTCCTGTTCCTTTCACTTTGTCTTTTGCCATATCTCCAATGCTTTTCCGATACTTTCCTTTTCCTCTTTTGAATTTCGAAAGGTTCTTTCACCTGAACAATGTCTCTGCGTCTTCTCTGATTGTTTAAGTACCTTTTCATAAACATATGAATGGGATTGGCTAGGACACAAGTCCCAGCTGGATTATGTTTATTT
>NW_025195107.1:0-4316 GCF_004010195.1 Chiloscyllium plagiosum | reverse complement strand
TTTACTCTTCAAATAATTCCAACAGATTTGTCAAGCATGACCTTCACTTGATTAAGTGATTTTGTCCCATTTCACCAAACACTTCCAATTATTCAGAAATCTCATCCTTCACAATGGATTCCAGGATCATACCCACGACCGATGTAATCCATTAATTATGGATTTTTTTTGTCTTTTTCCTCACTCCCTTGTTACAATGGGGTGTCACGTTAGTGGGTTTCCTGTGCTCTGGGATTGTTCCTTACTCTAGTGATTCCTGAAAGATCACCACTATGCCCCCACATCTTCTTCAGCTATCTTCCTTATATCTCTGGGATGTAGTCCATCCGGTCCAGGATAATTAACCACCTGCTGGTCATTCACTTTTTTCTAGCACGCTCTCCATGGTGGTGGCCAGCGTACTCAGCTCCGACCCCTCACTAGCTTGAATGTTAACGTATTACTCGTATCTTCTTCCGTGACCAAATTTTTCAGTTCCTCAGCCGATTCTTGTTCACCACTACTACCTCTCCGTTATCATTTTCCAGCAGTCCAATGTCTACTTTTGCCTCTCTTTTGTATTTTATATATTGAAAGAAGCTCTTACAGAATTCTTTATATTAGTGGCTAGTTTACCCCAATATTTAATCATCTCTCTCCTTATTTTATTTTGTTTGCTCTCCGTTTTGTCTTTGTAAGCTTCCCAATCCTCTGGTTTCCCACAGCCACTCGCCACATTATATGTGTTCTCATTTGCTTCTATGCTGTCCCTGACTTCCCTCGTCAGCTATAGTTGCCTCATCCTCTCTCTATCATGCCGCTTTTTTCTCAAGATAAATCTCTGGTGCATCCTGAAATACGCCAAAAATCTCCTGCCACCTGCATAATGAAATCTCACGTTATCACTGTAACGTTGCCTTTCCTACAGATCTTTCTATCTCCTGGTGTATCTTGCACCCCAGCTCCTGACTACAGTTTGGCGGCCTGTACAAAACACCAACTGCATATTTTCACCTTTTTGATTCCCAAATTCTGCCGACACAGTTTCTACACCACCTGATCTTAGTTCATTTCTTCTAATTTATTAAATTCGATTTCTTACTAATGAGACAAATCTGTCTCTCTGCCCACCTTCCTATCATTTCGACAGGATGAATACCCTTGAATATTCAGCTCCCAATCCTGATCCTCTTGCAATGGCGTCACTGTGATGCCCTCCACGTCATCCCTGCCAATTTGTATGAGTCACAAGCTTATTTACATTATTCCTTCTACTACTTGCATTCCGATATAACAGTGCAGTTCTGTACTTACCGTCCCTCTTATCATTGTCATTTGCTTGTCCAGCCGTTAGTACCCTTACAGACCCTGGCCACTGACTTATTCCCCTTCCACTCCAACTTCTTCTGCACCCCAGATGACATATCCCAAATCCAAGTACCAGGTAGGTAGCAAAACCTTCAGTACTGTCAATCCTGGTCACAGAGAATATTATCTATGCCTCTAACTGTACTATCCACAATTATCCATAACTGGGCATCATAGTGACACAGCAATGCTGCCTCACAGTGATCGGGATTTGGGTTCAATCTCTGCAAACTGTCTGAGTGGACTTTGTATATTCTTCCCGTGTCAGCACTGGGAGCATTAGCTGTTTTCTCTCTCCACAGTATGTCTCTGCATTGGCTTCGGATTTCTACAATCTACAGTATTTTTTCTTTTATTTGAAGGAGAAATGATGCAAATGTGACAGCTTATTTTAAAAACAGCCGTGGTTCGCGGATTCCCCTGACTATGTAGGAATCTTGCCCAGCCACTTGTCTGAGTGCAGTGTCCCTGGAGACTCATTCCATCTCTTTCAGTCCCTCAGTCCATCGTTACTGCATGCAGCCTTTCCTTTGCCACCCCTGGGAATCTCCACACCCCATTGCCTGACACTGGATACTCCCTTCACAGGACTGTGCACAAAACGACACTGGGCACTTTCTCACCCGCCGGGGATGCTGGGTAAAGAAACTTGCCATTGAAAGGAACTGAATATCAAAACTCCAATTTTAAAGCAAAGCAGAGTAAACAGGCTGAATGACATCCATCTGCTCTGACATTTTGTAGTCTTCTGTTTATCCTCGTCAGTCTGCAAATAAATGGTCCATATGTCTACCTTGTAACAGGTTTGGTGGAGGTGATCGATATCAGATCCTCTGGCCATTGGACTGAGTCAGTGGGCTCCACCTTCCTGGTTAATGAAGTCACACTTACGTTTTTTATTATCTCGTTTATCCACTTTAAAGAAAAAGCCTTGCTGGAGTTGTGCTGAATTTTGGAGACGCTAGAATATGTCACTTGCGAGTGATATTAGGAATAGGAAGGTAGAACAGTTAAATACACGACCAAAGAGCTGGTAGCACTTCTGATATGTTGATCATGGGGATTCCCGACTCGATAGGATATACCCAAGGAGGCCGGGGTGGACCTGAACTAGCAGCAATATCTGATATGTGGATCATTGGGATTCCTGGGTTAGTAGGATATACACAAGAAGGACGGGATGGACCTGAATTGGCAGCAATCGCAGATATGTGGATCATTGGGATGCCCTTGTCGGTAGGACCTACACAAGAAGTACGGAATGGATCTGTACTGGCGGCAATCTCCTGGCAGGCAGGTTTGCTATTGTCACTCAGGAGGGTTTAAAATAGTGCGGCACTGTGGAGTGGGAAGCAGAGCAGTAGGTCCACAATACAGTGACTGAGAGGAATTGGAGACTAAAACCAGTGCATCTAAGATCAATAGCAAAGACGCAGAGGGCACTGAACACAATGGGACTGGCAGGCGTAAGGGTTATTAGTTTAATGCGAGGAATCTGGTTTGTAGGGACCTCGAGATTGGATGAGTACACATAACTCCAATGTAAATATTACAGAGATTTCGTGAGAGAGGGACAAGAGAGCAATCAATCCAGTGGGTACAGAAATACTTGCTGAATATGCAGTGAGTGGCTGGAGACAGTCGTTTAAAGTGAAATAATTATCCAGCACTCTATCGAAATCGGACCATGTGTAATGCAATGTACAGATTGAAGTGACAAAGGAGGATATTGGAATTGTCTGTCTACAATATTTTCTGCTTTACTGATAGTCTTTTGTAACCTCTTGTCACCGGAAAATAGCAGTAGAAAATACTTCAGGGAATCTCAAACCAAATATCAGGTCAGTGTGTGATATGTTTGTCTGAAGTGTATTTATTTCAATGCAAGTATTATTATGGGTGAACAGATGAATTTAGAGCCTGAATGGGACTACGATGAGACTACGATGTTGCAAACATTATAGAGACTTGGTTGAGAAAGAGACAATACTGGCTGCTCAACTTTCCAGGGTTTTGTTGTTTTAGATGAGATAAAGGGGTAGCTAAAAGAGGCGGAGGAGTTGCATTACGAATCAGGGAGATTGTTACATCTGCACTTAGGGCTCATCTACTGAGGCAACATGAGGAGAGCTCAAGATATGACGGATGCATGTGTTAGGATTGTACTGTAGTCCCTCCAACAGCCACCGAGAGATTGAGGAACAAATATGTCGGCCGATTATGGAAACGGGTATTAAAAACAGAGTTGCCACAGTGCGTGACTTTAACATCCCCAATATTGGCTGGGAATCCCTTAGAGAAAGAGGCTTAGACGAGGTAGAATTTTTTAAGTCCATCCAAGAAAGTTACTTGCAGCGGTATGGGGCTTGTCCAACCACAGGAGGGGCCATACTGGACCTCGTATTAGAAAGTGAGTCTGTCCAGGTGACTGACCATTCAGTAGAAGATCATTTGGAAACAGAGATCACAATGCCCTCAGGTCTGAGATAGCTACAATCATAGAATAAGTCAGGACCTTGTGGAAGTTGATAAGTTGGTGGAAGGCAAATCCACATCAGGCAGAAGCGAGGGGCTGTTAATTAGGAGGAGCTGCTATCAGGCAAATCCACATTTTGCATGGTGGAACTGTTTATTAAATCCTGATTTCACTATCGCCTGGTGAATGTCCTCCCAACTGCTCGAATGTCAGTCTATTTTGTTTGATCAGATGTTTACACGACACTGCATGTCAGAAAACAGGAAGAGATAATGGATGATTGTGTACTCTGTCCTTCGCAGGACCAGCTTGTTTCTCTCGGCACTGAAAGTCTTTATTGTGGGTCAGAGACCTTCAGAATTAATATGGCACAGACGGAGGCAATTTAGGCCATCCTACATCCACACGCTCTCCAACTGCACTACCCAAAAGCAGACAGTGTTATTGGAGATACAGAAAGAGAGAGAGAGAAAGACAGCGAGAAAGAGAATGA
>NW_025195106.1:0-4316 GCF_004010195.1 Chiloscyllium plagiosum | reverse complement strand
AGTCTATTCTGTCAGCTTTAGCTGGAACATAATTAGATTAGATTAGATTAGATTACTTACAGTGTGGAAACAGGCCCTTCGGCCCAACAAGTCCACACAGACCCGCCGAAGCGTAACCCACCCATTCCCGTAGATTTACCCCTTTACCTAACACTACAGGCAATTTAGCATGGCCAATTCACCTGACCTGCACATCTTTTAACACAATGACTTTTGATATTTTCCTTTCGCTGGAAGCAGATGGTTATCTGGAGTCTATTCTGTCAGCTTTAGCTGGAACATAATGTGGGAGAGATGTAGAAGCTTCTGGAAATATAATCCAGTGATCAGCTTCAGCCATGTTATGAGTCCAGCAAAGTTGGTCAGAATTAAAAACCAAAAATGTAGAAGAGAATACAGTTTTATTGGGATTTCTCTCATGCTTTCTGAACATGATGCTGTTAATGAGCGTTAAGTGATATCTGTACTGTATTTGGACCCTTTGTAGTGTCTTGCTATGTAGAACAGAGGCTGTTCATTCTTATTTCGAAACAATTTTAAGACCTCTATTCTTTTAATCTCAATCTGCATATATTGCAGTTCTCTTTCTAATAACTTATTATTAGGACTCGTGTTTCATTGGCAATGCTTGTATGTAGTGTCCATCTACAGACTCCCCTGACAAGGTTGTAATGGACCTCTTTCCTGAATGGTTGGACTGTGTATGTGAAAATACTCTGACATTGCCCTAGGACTGGGAGTACCAGGGGATCTGCCAGCAACAATGGAGAAACAGGAATGCATGTGCAAGTTAGAATAGATTGTGACTTGAGGGCTCCTTGGATGTGGTGCTGATACCAAAAAAGCCACTGCTTTTGTCCTTTTAAATGGCGGACACTATGAATTTAGAATGCGTGCCTATAACAAATAATCGTGCACATCTGTTAGGGTGTGGCAGTTTCAACTTATGCTTGTTCTACGGTTGATGGATACCATAATAATTGTCAGATGAATTAGGAGTGCAATCATTATTAATGCCACCAATAGCTTAAATTTGTATGGAACCCTTATAGTAGGAAAGTACCCTAAGTGATTCACAGGCAAACTAGCAAATGAAACTTGACACAGAGTTACAAAAGGAGATGTAAGGACTGGTAAACAGAATCTTGGTGAAAGAGGTCATTGAGTCATAGAGTCAAAACAGAATGTCTGGTCCAACTCGTCCATGCCAACCACCTTTCCCAAACTGAACTAGTCCCACTTGCCTGCATTCGGCCCATATCCCTCTCAACATTTCCCATTCATATACTTATCCAAGTGCCTTTTAAACATTGGGACTGTACTTGCGTCTCCCACTTCCTGTGGAAGTTAATTCCACACATGAACCACTCTCTGTGAAAAAAAGTTGCCCCTCAGGTCCTTATTAACTCTTTCTTCTCTAACCTTAAACTTATTGCCCCTAGTTCTGAACTCCCCCACCTGAGGGAAAAGATCTTTGCGATGCACCTTATCTGCGCTCCTCATTATTTTATGCCACTCTACAAAGTCCCCCTTCAACTGCCAGTGAAAAAAGTTCCCAGCCAATTCTTATAACTCAAACTCTCTAGTCTGGCAACACCCTGGGAAATCTTTTCTGAACCCTCTCCAAGTTAACAATATTCCTCTTATAGTAGGGTGATAAGAACTGCATGTGGTACTCTGAAAGTAGCCTCACCAATGTCCTGTAAAACCTTGATTCGGTCTTTTCTCCCCTTGTTCAGTCCCTTCCCCACTTACATCCGCACTACCTCTGATGCTTTATGCCAGTTTCAGAATTTCCAGTTTGCAGGCTCCAGCCTCCTCCTCTTTACCATGCATGTGCAATCCCTTTACATGACCACCCCCTGCCAGGGTGGTCTCAGGGCTCTCCCCCTTCTTCCTGGAGCCAAGGCCTGAACTGTCCCCACCCACCATCACCCTCCTCCACTTGGCCCAGCTTGTACTCACCCTCAACAATTTCTCTTTTCACCTCCCTCACTTTCTTCAAGTCAGAGGGGTGACTTTGGGTATGCCTTTGGGCACCACTTCTGCCTGGCTCTTCATGGGGTGTGTGGAACATTCCTTGTTCCAGTCCATTTCCAGCCCCACCCACAATTCTTTCTCCAATATATTGATGATATCATTGGTGCCGCTTCCCTCTCTCAACTGGAATTGGAAAAATTTATCGATTTTGCTTCCAATTTCCATTCCACTCCCACTTTCACCATCTCTGATTCCTCCCTTCCCTTCCTTAACATCTCTGCTTCCATTTTTGGGGATAGGGTCCCACCAACGTCCATGACAAACCGAATGATTCCCATAGTTAGTTTGGCTCTACATTCTCATACCCTGCTTCCTGTAAAGTCTCCATTCCATTCTTCCAGTTTCTCCAGCTCCGTCACACATGTTCCGATGAGGCCAACTTTGACAAGGGGTCCTCTGAAATGTCTGCCTTCTTTCTCAACCGAGGGATCCCTAGCACTATAGTTGACAGGGCCCTCAACTGAGTCTGACCTATCTCCCACATTTCTGTCCTCATTCCCTCTCTTCCCTCCCACAACAGTGATAGGGTTCCCCTTGTCCTTACTTACCATTCCACCAGCATCTACATTCAAAGGATCATCAGCCAACTTCAGTGAGATGTCACCACCAGATACATATTCCCCTTCCTTCCCTTCCGTAATGGCCATTCCCTCTGGGCCACCCTGGTTCAGTTCTCCTTCACTCCCAACTCTTCCCCACACTCCCACAGCACCATCTCCTGCAACGACAGAAGGTGTAACACCTGCCCATTAACTTCCTTCCTCCTCAGGTTCCAAGGCCCCAAACACACCTTCCAGGTGAAGCAGCACTTTACCAGCACTTCACACAATCTAGGCTGCTCAAAATCTGATCTCCTTTACACTGGGGAAACAAAACATAAATTGGATGACCATTTTGCAGGACACCTACATTCTGTCTGTAAACCTTAAGCTTCCAGTTACCTGTCACTTCAACACATCACCCTGTTCCCTGATGAACATCGCTGTGTCAGGCTTGCTGCAGTGCTCCAGTGAAGCTCAGTGCAACAACAGCTCCTTTTCCACTTGGGAGCTCCACAGCCTTCTGTCCTCAATATTAAGTTCATCAATTTTAGGCCTTGAGCTCTCCCATGTCCTTACCCCAACCCCCACACACCAGCCTTTGTTATCACATTATTTACATATTACACACAACCCGGTCCGCAGGGTGGCTCAGTGGTTGGCACTGCTGCCTCACAGCACCAGGGACCTGGGTTCCATTCCACCCTCAGGTGACTGCCTGTGTGGAGTTTGCAGATTCTCCCTGTGTCTATGTGGGTTTCCTCCAGGTGCGCCTGCTTCCTCCCATGGTCCCAGGGGTATGCCGGTTAGGTGGATTAGCCTTGTTAAATTGCCCATAGTGTCCAGGGATGTGCAGGCTGGGCAAGTTAGCCATGGGAAATACAGGATTACGGGGATGGGGTGGGTCTGGGTGGGATGCTGTTTGGAGGGTTGGTGTGGACTCAATGAGCTGAATGGCCTGCCTCCACACTGTAGCAATTCTATGATTATATGAACCCATTGTTAGCCACCAGCAGCCCCAATTCATTGCTATTCACCCTCCCTGCCAGATTGTCATCCACTCCTTTGTCTGTCCAACTGTTCTTCATTCTCTTTGCATTCTATACCTACCTATTGTTTACCCCTTACCCCCTCCCACCACCCTATCTTCTGTACAAAACCAACTTCACCAGCAGGTCTGAGGAAGGGTCACTCAACCTGAAACATTAATTCTGGTTTCTTTCCACAGGTGCTGCCAGACCTGCTGAGCTTTCCCAGCAATTTCTGTTTTTGTTTCTGATTTACGGCATCCATAGTTCTTTCAGTTTATATTTCGGAAAGGAATGCCAAGTGTAGGTCCCATGCAGCTGGATTCCTGAAGAAGGGCATGTGCCCGAAACGTCGAATCTTCTGTTCCCTAGATGCTGCCTGACCTGCTGTGCTGTTCCAGCAATAAAGTTTCAGCTTTGATCTCCAGCGTCTGCAGACCTCACTTTCTCCCATGCAGCTGGAGACTTGGCTGTCCCGGCGGTGTGATATAAATCATGCACTTGCCTAAGGCCAGAACCAGGAGAGTGAAGAGATCTTAAAGGGTGTAAATGTAGAGGAGGCTGGAGAAAAATGAAGGGGAGAAATCATAAAAGCGTTTAATTGATTAGACTTCCTCCTTGTTGAAAATTACTCTTCCTCTGTGAAGGTCTCAGGTAATATTCTTAGTGTTGTAAATCTTTCTGTCTTTCTTTGGATTTGAAATGCACA